>NW_009929785.1:0-5543 GCF_000696875.1 Nestor notabilis | reverse complement strand
GAGGAATCCATCCTTACTCCCATATAAGCACATCCATCCAGGGAATTCACAAAACAGCAACTGCGATATGAGTTCAGATCTTGCTATTTATTCATACAACCTCCCTTGTAGACAATTCCATTGTGGTGAAAATGTGGTAATTCAATAGGGATTTTACCAAAGCCTGCAGTGGGGCCAGGATCCCACCCAGGACCTTTCCTCTCACCTGAGGTGTAGGTGGGATGCAGGTTAGATCCCACAGTCCCTCACTGCCACGTCCTGCCTTTGGAGCTCTACAGAAGTCCTTCAGAGCCTCTTTGAAAACTGAAACGTTAAGTGTTACCCACAGGGATACAAAACAACAGATTTTTTCTCACACTTCATTTTTAAGAGAAATTCTGGCTACAATTTTGTTTACGTTAGAAGCAAATTCTACTTTCCAACATCATCACGTTGATCAGGAAATAATTAGAGGGATATTTTGTTCCTGTTCATTCCACGATGTTGGAGGATGGAAAAGCTCTTCTGCAAACAAAATACACTGAAGTAGGATAAAACATGTTGGGGTTATGTATGCACTGTGAGGGATGTTTGCTGGAGCTGCTAGGAGATGGAAAATGCCAAAAAAAAAAAAAAAAAGATTGGAAAATAGCATTTGCCTTGTAAAATCCCACAATGTACTCTTGGTGGGATTTTATGGGATAGCAACTAATTTTGTAATCAGCATAACACCATATATCATAAACACAAATTCTGCCTTGCAGTGCTTGCTTTGAAATCTCCCATCACCCCCCCAGGCCTGGGGACATGGAGCAACACCACCAAGTGACACCCAAAAACCCTGCTGCTGTCTGACCCATGAGAGACCTTACGGTGAGAACCCCTTAACCAGCAACCACCAAATATTCCAGTCACATTCATAAAATGAATTGCCTTGAAACGCTAGAAGTATGCCAGAAATAACATAATTCCTTCGAAGAAGTCAAGTTAGTAAGTTAAACCACGGATACTACTGTCCACTATTATAGATGTACAGTCTTAAATTACCCCTACCGAACCACCTCCGTGAATATCAAGTAATCGTGCCTCCCGACAGCGTGGAGAATTGGAGTTTTCATATCTAAGCTTATTATTCCTAATATCACAGCGACACTTCCCTGAATTGTCCTTCTCCTTCCCAAATTCCCCATCTGACCAGATGTCTTTCTCTCTCTTGCTTTCACCTGTCAATCATGTTCACAGCTGAAATTTGATTTCTCTCCCAACAGTAACCTTAGATGAAATATTACCATAGGGGTCAGAACTGTCTGAACTTGCCATAAAAGTTCATTAACTCTTCTGAGACCTGAGAGCTATTTGCTTAAAAGTAACAGATTTTGCTTTTTTCTATAATATGTAAAAATGTAACCACAAAATATTGTAAGGAAGGCACAAGGAATTGTCCTGGATAGCAGCAGGCTAAGCAAGTCTTGAGATCACAAAAGTCCATCATGGAAAAAGCTTTTGCTTTTATATGGAGATATATATACTGATAACACATATGTATAACAATTATTATACGGATAACAAGAATGTATATCACTTATTTATACAAATCTAATAGTTACATCTATAAATTACAGGAACCACAGAAGTTTTCCTATGGGATTATTGACATTAGAACCGTTACACTAGGAACAAGGTGATGGAAGATGTGCTGCATCTTTGCAATGAATATTCATACTTGATGTATTTACTTCAGCTGAATCACGACTTGACTCTGTTCTTTCAAAAAGCATACTGCCCTTTAAGGTCTCACAAAAAAACCCACCAAACAAGTGTTCTGGTTTCCCTCTCATTTACAGTGGTGAAACACAGAAACAAAAATGCTTTGCAGGCAAAACCTATCCAGGTATTCCTCAGGAGAGTGAGAGGAGCATCAAAATTAACCTCTTCTGGTGCTTCCTGAGAAACCTATTCCCGCAGCCTAAACACCAACAAGAACTCCTCTTGGTGCTATATAACATAGAGTGTAGAGCACAAATTACATCCTCCCCATCCTCACTCAAATTTTAAATAATATAAAATAACAAATAATAAAGAATAAAACAAGACTAATACCATGAGCTAATATAATTCAACTGTTTTCTAATAGCACATAACTGTTGATCAAAGTACGGTAGGCTGTAGGGCAGACTGTGTCCTTAACAAAAATAGGAGGTTTCAAAAAAAAGTTCACACAGGAATCCATCATTACAACCTTGCTGCTCATTTAAGCCACTCAGTATTTTTTTATAGTCAAGGTCAATAAAAAACAGATTCCATGAGAAAAATAAAGTGCCCCTTTTGAGCCTAGTAGTGGAAGGGACTGAAAGTTTTAATTCCCACATTTTCATTAGCGGAGAATTTTTTAGTCAATGTTGACAGATTGAATGAACACGAATTTCCAGAGGAACGCAGTGCTGTGAATTAACTCTACTGTAATTTATAAGTACAGAAGGCGCCTAACACAGACTCATGATTTTCATCAAGATCTGAGGGAGATCTTCAGAAGACCCATCCTTAATCCCCGTAGCCGATGTGTGAACGCTAGCATTTGAAGGAAAAGAAAGAAAACATTTGCAAAGGATTATATGTGAGTTGTGGGACACGGGAGAGCTGCCTGGCTGACAAAAGCACAAAGCCCCATCATTGCAAATGGTTCTTGTAGGCACCTGAAAGTCAGCCTCATCTGAAAGCCCAGGAAACTGCAACACTGACTGTCACTGGCTTCCCAGGGCTGGACCAAAAAGCACTGTCTTAGGAGCAGAAAACAAAGCAGTGAAATTACCACCCCTGCTGAAATATGTCAAACTGCTAATGAAAATGAAAACATACCTTTTTTTTATTTTGATCTCAGGTAACTGGATTTTCACATCACCGTTGTAGATGATTCTCTCGGGTACCTAATTTAGTAAATATAGTAAAAATAAACCATTATTAGAAGGAATTTTTAACACGCCTTAACATGCCTGCCATGCCACTATGGTACAGAATAGGACTTTTTACGTTCAAATCCTAAATTAAATTTAGAAAGTCTCTTGTACTGGTCACTGGCTGTGAGTGAGTGAAGGGGAAATTAACACAGTTTGAAGGGAAACATTTCTAGCTCACACATCTAGTCTTTACTTCACATTAATAATAGGAGACTCCTACTGACAAATTACCTTAAAACGACATATTTTTGCCCCACCAGTGAATATCAGCTTGTAGGACTTGAAAGCTACCTTCCTGCATTTCTCTCTTAATGATTGTTATTAGCTGCACTAATGTAATTGGCAAAATAATAATCAATTTTTGTACACACTCCATTATTTTCCAGACAGTAGTTTAGTAACAAAAGCAGAGCTGTCATTTCTCCCTGCAGTTACTCACACTGTACAAATTCATCCTGTCAACACATATTTAAAATCTAATTTAAAACAAAAGAATCAACATAGAGTGGATCTTTGTACAATAAGTGAGATAAGTCAATGAGTCAGTCCACATTTCCTAAATACGGATATTTTGTTCTGTCCCCTTTAGTTAACTTTCTTTCCCTGAGTGTACATACACAAGCACATCGTACACATATTTTCTAGAATTTTTTTAGGAATGCTTCAGCTCCATCCATTTATTGTAACTGTACAGCATAATCTGAGTAAGGATAAACCACAAGTCTGATCGGTTTGAGTCTGAGAAAAAAAAGCAAGGTGAACTATAAGCACTTTTTCAGCATTTTGGTTCCAGATCAGCTTTGAAAACAGAAGTCCTCTGCATGTTTGGCACCAGCTGAATGACCCCTTTCCCTCATCCCACCCGAAGGTGGGACAAGCGCATTGATATGGTCCCTGCATCACGCTGCTGAAATCACGGTTCCTTTTCTTGGTTTTTTTTTTCTTTTTTTTCTTTTGTTTTTTTTTTTAATAAAAAGGGGTATGGTGCTTCCTTAAATGCAATGCTTGGCACACAGCCCAGGATCTCTTAAAGCAAATGACTCCCGTAGACCTTTGGTGTCATTTTCCTCAAGACGACCTCTGCTTTCATGCCAATCAGTGAATCCATCCTGTTATTAATGCATGGGGCTGAGAGGAATAGGTACTCAAGCCTCACACCTGAAGAGCATCCAGAAAGCAATGTGGTCAGCCTGCTTTTAGCTGTCTCAGCCTTTGCTGTGGCCACCTCTGCTCTAAAACCACAACCATTCAGCTACATCACAGGAGACCTTAAGCAGGATGGCACCGACCCACTTTCACCAGCAAGGCACATTGATTCATTTAGCAGCTTTATTTAACTATCAGTTTATTAACAATGAAAGAGTCAAAGGAAGTAAGACAGCATGAAGGCAGCCAGAGACACTAAACAGATTTATTAATTTAAGAAGGCTGATCACTTTCCTTCATTTTATCTGATAAGAGTTGGTGCAAGGAGAGTTTTACTTGAGTAAGTTTTCTACTCTATACTGTGCTATTTTAAAAGAATTTCACAATAAAGGAAGCTGAAAGACTGTGCACAGTCTGGAGACTGTATCTGGTGTGACATGAATATAGTATTTTAACCAGATTTAATCTTACCGTATTCCCTCCTCTACAATGACTTTGCAGGAGGAAATCCTACAGAAAGGAAAATCTGTTCATCCCACACCACAAAACACTGAATTGCATTGCAGGCTCCAGCAGCTCTTCCTACATACTAAAATGCTTTCATCAGGGAATTTGGAGGCAGTTAAGCTGGGCGGAGGGGAGAGGAAAAAAAAATACCAGGTCTTGTTTGGTTCACTTTTGTGCTTTAAGCTCCAACTGCTTGAGGGAGCAAGGGCTGTTTGCAGTGGAGAGCGCCACAGCTTTAGAAGCTGCTACCACAAATAAAACTGATTCTGTCCCTATCCCCTTTAGCATCATGACAGCTCACTGTCAAGGCCTTGGAAAGCACTTTTGTTTCAAAATTGGAGAAGTGAGAAGTTCAGGCTGCAGGGAAGTGAATCTGCCTGCTTTCTTATAGAAAAGGGCTTTAAGCTTAATCATATACACATTCTGAGATACATCCACACAGACTCGGGAAACTCAGCCTCGGAAAGCACTGCTCTCCGTACTTCAGATTCCTTAAAAGCCGTGAAATGTAAATCCTGCCCATCCCTCATCTTGCTCCCTGCAGAGGTCCCAGGGCCTGATCCGAAATGTCATTTAAAAGGCTCCCTGTGAATGGGGTGAGGTTTAGACTGGTCTCCATGTGAGCACAGGTGAAAAGAAAAAGCGAAGGAAAAAGAAAAGGAAGGGGGGGTGGGGGGTGGTGTGTGGAACGGGATGGGACGACGAGGACCAAGAAAAGAAAAAGGGAAAAAAAGAGGAAAACAGGAAGTGAGAAGAGGGGAGATTGTGAACAAAATCAAAGGGAAGTGCTCTAGGAACATACCTAGAGGACGGTCAGCCAGCTGAAGCCGCCTGGGTGACACACGGGAGCTAAGCTTTGGATGCAGGGACGGATCCTTTACTTACGCATAGACTTCCCTTTTGTTCCAGGTATTGAATTTAGAAACAAACAAACAAGCAAACAAACAAACAAACAAA
>NW_009929784.1:0-24011 GCF_000696875.1 Nestor notabilis | reverse complement strand
AAACCGAGCACGGTCAGGTGCGAGCTTCGTGTTCGGGCTGAAACCGGTAACGGCCTTGTCTGCTTCTTGCTGCAGATGGAGCTGGAAGCGCTACGCTCCATCTACGAGGGAGATGTGTGCTTCAGGGAGCTGAGCCCGGTGTCCTTCCAGTACAGGGTAAGGCAAGGTGGAGGTCTGATCAGCGCAGGCTTCAATTTGAAGTTACTCTACTGGCTTGTAGTTGTTGTACCGGCTTTGTTCTTGTAAACCAAATGAGCATTCGATAGCAGCCGAGGCTAGATCCACAGGCCGTTGTTTCATGATCTTTGGTACAATGATGCTTGATAGCACAAAGCTTCATGTTCAGGAACCTGCTCCTAGTGCAGGTTTATTATCCCATAGCTGGGCATCCTCTGACACATCCGTGTACTGCGTAGCTAGAGCTGCCAAACTGGCTGAAGGAGCTAGCCTGCTGATTAACACACTGGCTGGTCAGAAATGTCACTTACAGACACGTTTATATGTAAAGCTCTGAACCTTTGTTATTGCTCTGTTAGAAGACTCTAGTCTCTTGTCCAGAAGTAGCTGACGTGCCTTGTCTACCTGTTAAAATGATGAACAAGATGTTTTGGGCATTTACACTGATATGGTCTGATTAGGAGACACATACAGGGAGTGCTGAGCTTGAGGCATTCAGTTAGATTCTGTCATGGAATTCTTGTCCGCTGTCTCAGGTTTATGGGCTGAGGCAGATCTTTGGATGGCCAGAAAGCTTTACTGATGAAAACTGAGGCACTCGTGGGACAA
This sequence comes from Nestor notabilis, assembly GCF_000696875.1. Classification (NCBI taxonomy): domain Eukaryota; kingdom Metazoa; phylum Chordata; class Aves; order Psittaciformes; family Psittacidae; genus Nestor; species Nestor notabilis. The sequence continues at coordinate 23,225 of NW_009929784.1, read as the reverse complement.
AAGGGAAACTTCTGAAAATGCCGTATGCATGTAGCAGGGAGGAGGCGTCTAAACTCACCTTTTTGTGACTTCTCAAATAACTTCAGAGTAGCATCATTTATTGTAATGAGGTGCAGGTCAGTGTAATTAATAGCACTTGAATCCCATCCATGTAAGTGCAGCCTTCCTTCACTGATAGGACCATTCTTATTAAGTTTGGTTTCCTCAAAAGAGTGAGCATGACAGGCTTACAAGATTACAGTGTATCATTCTGTGACTCTATTAGCTCATTGTTAATTTTTGTTTGCCAAAAAATAATTGTGAAAAGCTAGGATAACTCAATTTAAATAATGTAAAACTTAGTGTCAGACAAAAGCAATAATACATCTTTCCCATGAAGAAGAATTCGCCTTACGAGAAGGCATAATGCAAATAAGTGCCTGAGAAGGTAGAAGGGCTATGTCTGCTGTTTTCCTGAGCCACATCTCGCACGTGTCTCAGAACACAGCTCGTTTGTAATCAGCGCATTGTGATACTGAGGTTAGAGAAAGATTTTTCCAATACTGAGAAGATGTAGCAGCACCATTTAAAGTGGGTCTACCCATTTTTTTTTTGGTTGCACTGACAAGGATGAGCATGGTCACACAGTTTTCTGTAGGGGTTTGCTCACTGTGCAGACAGTGCCTTCCTGAGAGAACTCCGTAAACCTTGTCATTGCGTCTCTTCTGGCAGCGGTGGGAAATGGACTGAAACACTGTAGATGATGTCTTGAAAAATGTTTCAGATCAAGTCTTGCTCATTTTGCCTCTAAAACAGATGCTTCTCAATGTCAGTTAGTCCACTGCTGAAACAGATGCTGTGCATAAAAACGTACCAATTTGGTGGGTTTGTTTTAAAATTTAAAGCACAGTAGCCTTACCTTCATTAGGACTTTTCTTCTGGCTACACTTCATTCCATGTAATTTATTGAAGCCAGATTTTGACTATTCTATAATGAAGGAAATAAAGGGGAATTTTGAGTGGATTTAGAATACGGTTTTAGATAACTTTGTTACTCTAGCCTTCCAAATCGTTGCATGAGACTTACTCTGTTTATATAGTATGCCTTTGGTTGCACCTGTACTTGTTTTAAAATTTTTAAGTGATTTGTTTGTAATTTAACGTAATTGTAAGGATTGCACATGTAATTTGGGTACAGTAAAATGGTTTGAAGTTCATGATTATTTATATTAAACTGTGCCTTTTGTAATGCTATGGGGTTTTTTTTATCCAGTCCCATTTTACCAACTTCTTAAATCTTTTACTACTCATTCTTTCTTAGAATGAAATAAAATATTTGTAGAGCTGAGACATAAATATTGTAATGCTTGTATGTTATTTTTGCCATCTTAGGTCACTGATTTATCACCATCTTTATTTCAATACTGTTTTATGCTTTGCTTTCATATTGCTCTGAGATTGGATGTGTAGGGGGAAAAAAGAAGGCTTCATCTTTCCTATTCTCATTCATGATTGTATAATATCTGGCTTGCAGATGCTGCAAAGTAGCTTTCAAAACCAAACAATTAAAAAAACCAAACCAAAACAATAAACCACATAAAGCGAACTCTGAATGTTTCTGCTGCTTTTCCTAGGATGAAAACTACAAGGTAGAGGTTAACACTGATGTCAGAAATCTAATACTTTTTCCTAGATAACAGCTTTGTTTTCTAATTGATAACTTTATGAATATAGTTGTTATCTTAAGGAGTTTGGTTAGTCTTAAGGAAGTGAAAGACTTGTATATTTGCATTGTAATCCTTAATAAGTGACTGGAAACTGTTGATTTATAACATTTTTTTCTTTTCACTTCAGATAGGTGAAAGTGGAGATCCCAAAGCTTTTCTAATAGAAGTTTCTTGGCCAGAAACGTACCCGCAAACAGCACCAGTCATATCAATGGATGCTTTCTTCAACAACACAATGTAAGTATTTAGGACAGCTTCACTCCCTAGGTTTGTATGTGAGGGCTTTTTGGTTTACAAGCTCTTCTTCATCTGTCTAGATTATAGTTGAATTTTATGATTTCTTTTAGATCTTCAGCTATTAAACAGAGTATATTGGAGAAGTTGATGGTAGAAGTTGAAGCGAATCTTGGGACTGCTATGACATACACACTTTTTGAATATGCCAAAGATAATAAAGAGGTGTTCATGGAAAATCAGCCTGTTAACACTGTGGTAAGTAGATAAATTCAGATTTTAATCCCTTGCTTTTAAAACTGAACAGCAAGAAAGGTTATTACAACTCTGAATACTTCATAGCTCTGTCTTTAAGTTGTTAATCAGTATTTTGGGTATACACACATTAGCAGCAAGTGATACACAGAGAGCATGGTGCCACAATGCCCTGTGGTTGTAATTGTTATATCTAATTGTTATTTTGCTGTTATACCAAAATGTTTGTGGGCTGCAGTTCTGTCGTAGAGAGTAACATAAAAATGGAGACTTGGAGCAGAAGCAAAACGTGAGCTGAAACAGAGATTAAAGGCATCTGCTGGAGCAGGGGGTGTGCGTGTGGCAAATTACTGCAGCCTTCCTGGGATGCAATGGATTGCATAAGTGCTCCTCCAGGGTCTTGAATGAGTCAGGCTGGTCTATTTGTGGCTTCTCTGTTGTGTAAAGATATTATTGGCCATTGTGGTGCTGCAGATGTGCTTTGAGGAAAGAGGAGTGGTTTCCATGTTTGGGAAGTTGTGACTTCCTTCAGACTAAATCACATGCCATGTTTAAATTTAAAAAGTGTAAGAGGTGCCCTTCACAGCTCTGAAAGGGAGTAATTCCAGTCCCCAACATATGTTTTTTAAAACTTGTAGTGATTACATGTTGATTAAAAGCTGCAGGCTGCTGACAGCATTGCTTCCTTCTGACAGTCAAGATACTTCAGTGTGTGAGGTTCAGTTATCACACGCAGAGGTATCTGTGGTACCAATATGCAAAATATTAACAACCATTTTTATCCTTCTCAGACTTCAGTAAGCAATAGTATTGCAATTGGAACTCCTGATATGCCAGCAAGTAAGAAAAAAGATAAAAAGGAGCATTTATCCAAAACGCAGAAACGAAAACTAGCTGATAAAACAGGTTTGTTCACTATAATATTGTTTTGTTTGAGCAGTATGAGAATCCAAATTATATAGCCATAACATCTTGCTCTGTCAGAATTAGAATCAGTTGGTTTTTCTTTATAAGATTAACTACTTTAAGTCTGTGGTCTCTGTTTTACTTGTTTTAAATGAATCATTGTTGCATGAGATGTTAGATCTGGTCAAGCAACTTTCTATAGAGTAGGGATTTCACAATGTCAATGGCTTTGTTTTATCGTGGGGTTTTTTTAATTGCAATTTGTGACAAAAGTGAAATGTTCGAAAAAATACTTGTGGGAGGGGAGCATTTGGGACTTGTAAGAATTGACTTTCAACAAAAGATGTGGTTTGTTGATGGGCCCTCATAAATAGTTCATGTTATTAAAAACATAGTTTCTTAATGAAAATATTTGCTTTGGAACCCAAAATACCACATTTCATTTAGTTTGTATCCTCAAAATAGAGATGCTTCTGTGGATACTTTATGCTTTCAATGAAATCATAGGGGTTTTTTTGATTGAAAAGCATCCAATCTTTCAACTAATCTTGCTGATGACTATTATGTGTTCAACCTTAATTTTTAATAATAGTTCATACAATCCTATTGCAGCAATAGGTTGTACCCTTTGATAGCAATTTCTGCATGTAATTTTCCTAACCTAATGTATAAGTGGCAGGTTAAATGTTAACCCTATAAGGAAAAGCTTTGACAGAATGCATAATTGCTGGTCAGCCCAGCTCATGATGGAGCTGCCTTCTAAATTAAATGTCAGGTGGACTGAAGTTTTTTTCATTTAAACAGCATTACTTTGAAGAACAAGATGTGTTTAAGATATTAATATCATCTTTTTTTGTCCTCATGGCTTTGTAGTGGAGAAATAAAGCATTTTGGATCTTCAGAATTCCGTGTGTTGATTGTAAAGAAAGATAAAGATTGCCCTTAGCTCATGTGTTGAAATCAAACCTTCTTATTCTGCAGATAACAAAGGAGAGCTTCCACGAGGATGGAACTGGGTGGATGTGATCAAGGTAACGTGTGCAGCCTTATGAAAATACTGCATATGTACATTAAAAAATATTTGTACTTACAGCTGAAGAAAACTAATCTGATCTTTTTTCTTGTTTTTCTTCCTGTGTTTGAATTTGACTGTGCTGTCATTTCTATATGCGTCCAGCATGTAAGTATTTTCAAGTTATCTTTTTTTTAATGCTTAAAAGATTTGCAAGAAATAGTAAGGACTGTTGCTCATTTTGGATTATAATTTACTTATTTCTCAAGTGCTTTAAAATGCTTAGTCCTTTGAACATTAGCATCAGAATGACTTCGATTCCTCTTTTAACTTTGTTGGTTTAGTACTTGGTTTTATTTATTGAGCAATTAAATTTTAATTTTATGATGAGAAGGCTTTGCTAGCCAAGTGCGTTGCAACTATTCTGCCTTCATATGGCAACAAGATGTAAAACAAAGTTAGTGATGCTGACAGGTTCTGGAGGGCAATGGATAAGTAAGCAGAAAAAGGGAGCTGTCCCAAGTGGGAGCACCTTGCTGTCTCCTACAGGCCTGACCATTCTCTGGTGGAACTCTTCCAGTGAACAGTTCTTTTTTTGCTCCCTCAGCATTCATTTCTTCCACCCGCTTGTCTTTGCTGACTCTGTGGAAATCAGTATAGCTGCTTGACAATTTTGAAAGCAAACTGTTTTATTTTACACAACTATAAGTAATTCTCGGTGTAAGACCTAACACCGAGCAAGTCAATAATGATGGTGGTTTCGGGCAGAGTCCTTCTGGGTTAAAAGTGGCTATGTGTAGTGGATGTCTTGAATTCCAGGTGGACATCAAATTAGATGCACTACATTTAATTATAAACTTAGCTTTTAAAGGTGAGAAATAGTAAGTTAATTTCTGGTTTTGTATTGTGTAAATTTCTATATGGGAATTCTCTGAGAGATGTGTGAAGATACTTTTTCCATTACTTCATCTTCTTTATTGGAGGTGGTGGAGGAGTCTTCAAATTAAATACAAACATTACCCTGAGGTTTTTCTGGGGTTTTGTGGCTTTTTCTTTTTAAATCAACTTTCACATTTAGGAAATAAGCTCATTTAGTGTTTGAGCTTAAGAGATAATTTTTTATGCTTTTCAGTCTCTTGGTACAGTAGCACAATCATTCTGTATTATGAGTTAAATATACATGTGTTCTGTGTAAGATGGAGATAATGTTGTTCTTGTTTCCTAATAAATGGAATGGCAGTCTAAACTTTGAATACTTTCTTTTTGTGTCTCTTTTATAGTTAAGCAAAACTGGTTCTAAAGATGATGAATAAAGGACTTTGGTACAAGGAAACTCCACCTTTTAATACAGTGCAATTTTGGGTCACCATCTTTCTCTTTAATAACTTTCATATTTGTTGAAGTAAACATTTTATAAAGCTCGATTTCCTAACTTGCAGACCTAGTCACATAAGTTTATCTAGAGACTATGTAGTCTTTGGGAGAAAACAAAAACAACAAACTTGCCTTAAATGGAGGTTAGAATGTGACAAACATGTAGAGAGCAAATGTGGTGAAGTGAATACTCCTATATGCAGTGTTTATTAATTTATATTTTACTCTGTAGTAAAATCCTGTTATAGTGAACCCAATGATACTGTAAACATTTTCTGGTGTTCTTATTCCAATTGAAGAAAAAAGCACTATAACAGTGATTGGTCACTTGACAGCATAATTCATCAAAATAAATTATTCCGTGGAAACAAGACCTTTGTCATTTGTTTATCTCATATGAATGTGGAAGGAGAACATAAAAACTGTTACGTTGCGATACAGACTTCACTAGTTACTGGCTGAAATAGTAAATACTTAGCAAAAGCAAGGCCAAATATCCCGGTCTGTTCAAAAATGAGTGGTTATAGCAGGAGTATGTCTTCTTTATTCTCTGTGATAACCATCTGTTAGCCTTTCTCCCATGTGCATCTTTACAGAAGGTGGATATCTGAGGGGAGGCAAGAGAGCTTTCTTGCATGTGTCTTGGTGAGTGTTGGGATTTTGTAGCTCTTTCATTGGAGAAATGGGCGTTCCTTGGAGGCCCACACTGACTAAGTGGTGGGGCAGTGGAAGTCAGCACTGTGCCAGATGTGTTGGGAGAACTCTTTTCTTTTTTTCCTAATCTTCTCTCTTGTATTGGAAAGAGAAGTCATCTTTACTATATGAACGGTTACTGAATACAAGATGCCTTAATGTCCTTAATTATTTTTGTTTGTTTCTAGATGAACTTTAATAAATGCCTATTTATCTGCTGTGGTATGTGTTTATTTTTTTTTTAAACCTGTGTGTTACCTACTGATCTTCTAGGGCCAAGTTTGACTTTGCAAAGGATTTTCTATTACAAAGAAAGCATTCTTAAAACCTGGTGGAAAAATTCTGTCTTCCCTCTCCCTATATGTTTACACAGGTACAGGGTAGCTGTGTTTGTTATTGATACAAGGGTCAGTCATCCCACTGAGAGTCATAGGAGAATATCCATTACGTTCAGCACACAAAGCAAGTCCAGTGTCTCTTTCAAAGAGTGCACTCAACTGTGCATGTTAGGTACAGCATTTGGTGAGAGGGATTTTAGAGGTGCAGGCTGGTTGGTGTTGAGAGCTTGTGTAGCCGAGAAAGGGTAGCTTGCGTGGCTGTCATATTAGGGCTTCAAGTTGATGGAAGTGTTTATGCTACTCTCCGTGTCAAGAGAGCTTATATGCAACATACAGTAATATAGTTCTCTTAAATTGTCTTAAATTATTTGTTTTACCAAAGAAGGATAAGCTAAATATATTGCAGAATTACTGCTTCTCTTCATTATGTATATTTATAAAAAGAAAACAAAGTTACAGAAACATTGTGACTGCAGGTAAAGGAAAAACAACTGAATTTGTTCTGTGGTTTTCACTCTTCTGAAGAGAGACGTGAAGAAATGTGGTCTGTACTGCTGTCATCCAGCAAGAAGCTCTAGTTTTTGCTGAAGCACTTGAGATACAGTTGGTAAATATATGTGCTTCCCTAATAAGGAAAATACTAATAATCCTTAAAGAGTTCTTAATTCCAGGAAGCCGTGGTTTCTTTCTGAACTCAACTTGCATTTACTAAAAGCTGGTAAAGTACACGAGGGAGGACTTTATGCAAGTGACACAATCTTGCCTTTGACATAACCTAGAGACTCATGGCTGCAATCTGAGCAAGGTTGTCTGGCGAGGAGTAGCACTGTGGGGGAGAAATTGTTCTGGTAGTACTGTAACAGGGAAGGACATTTAGCTTTAGTCTCTGCCAGCATCAGAATGGGCAGGGCTTTCTCTATTCACAAGTTCTCCAAGGGGAATTGGCTTGTCTTTGCCAGCATCCTTGGTTTATAAATCAAGTTGCCATGACAATTAAACTGAATGGGTTAGTTAGGGAGCGTGGGCTAAGGACAAATAGCAATCACGTCTCTTACTTTTATAGTGTTACTGTGCATAGCGGCAAACTTAACCTTGTGAAATGCCTGATTTTTTTAGCTCCTAGTCTGCTTTTAAATCACACGTCCTTGTGAAGATACGCAAGCAACCTCCTCTGGTTCTGTTAGTAAACGTGTTTGTTTGCAAGTCTACTTTCAAGGAAAATATTTTTCATTGGAAATTTTTGTGTCAGTTCTTTGCTTCTGTTAAATTTTGAAAGGTAATTTCTGTAGTTAAACCATTTTCTTGTATAGCATGATGGTTGGAAGAACAGGGTCATTTCAAGAGTTCAGGTGCTTGATCTTATGGAGAGGCTGGAGCACTGACAATCAAGGGGCAAAATGATGTGGTTCCTATCAAGAAAAGCACAACTACAAAGAAGGATCATGACTACTAAGGGAATTCTAAACTATTAAAAAATGCACCACCCACCGCCACCTCTTTTTAGGAAAAGCCCAGTGGGAAATGGTGGTTTATGCTTTATTTCAGTAGGGCAAGAGTCTTTTCATTGTAGGGCTACACCATGCATTAAAACTCACGGGTTTCGCGGTAGCGCTTTGGGTGGCCTGAGAAGACAAGTGTCGATACTAGTAACAGTAAAGTAGCAAGTGTCCAAAATACAGGATGATTGAAAAGGAATTTGTTGTTAATGGAATCTTCCACGCTGCACGGACACGAATTGCCTTACTGATGAAAGAGCGTTTTAAAAAAATACTTTTCATCTGTGGTGTTGCTGCAGTAGCCAGTTGGAAATCTCATCCAATCAAGCACAGCTTGCTTTACCCCCTTTTTCAAACTTGCCTCTGAGCATCTGCCCTTGGGAGAAATCTGGTGCAGAAAATTGAGGTGGCAACACCAGTGCTTAAATGAAGTTTGGCTTTTTTCGGTTGAAATTTAACTTAAGATACTTTTTCTCTTCAGTCTTTTAGTACATATTTGAACTCGTTAATATTCCCAATGTGTCTGGAAGTTGGTTAATTTTAAGTAAGTTAAGTTATGCATTTTTATTTCCTCACTGGGCCATCACTTTGTGGTTTGTTTACTTGCTGTTAAGGAGATGGGGAGTCTCTTCTCTCTCTTCTTACCTCCCCTCCACCTTTCTTTTTCCCTCTGTCAGTCCTTATGGCGCCCTGGCACACATCACTAGGCACTACAGTTTCCAGCCTCAATTTACAGGAGCTATTAGTATAGGATATATGCAGGGTTTGCTGTAAGATTATTTGGTATCTCTGAAACACAGTGACCTCTTCCCAAAAATCTGTCCATCTCTTTCTGAAGAATACAGAAAGGGAAAAAAAAAAAAGTCAGGGTCACAAGAACTGTCACTATCACATTGGTATTTTATACTTTATTTCAGATGAAACTTCAAGTAAGCCTTTAGTTGTATTTGCATGATGTTAAATGCAATTCACTGCTGTTCGTACCAAGACCAAAGATGCCCTGTTGCACCGTAATGTATCAAATCCCAGGGAATGATGCAGACTGCCTTTAAGGAGGCTGGGTGGAAGGGTGACAGCAGTGATCGCTCGGCAGTGCGTGCCTAGCATGTCCTGCTCACCCCCTTGGTCAGCCTGGCACAGCTGGTGCTGAAATCAAGGCTGGTAATGTCTGCAGTACCACTGAAACTGGTTGTGCTTGGGGTGGATAGACAAAGCATGCACAACGGATGAGCAATGAGATGTTGGTGAGTAAAAGAACAGAAGGAAAAACCCAAACATTTCTCCATGTAGTATCTTTGGTAGAAGTGCAAATGCAGGGAAAGTATACTCCTTCCATCTGAGGCAATACAAGTGGGTTTGGGTTATACGGTGAGCTTCATGCTGTGAAAATCATTGAACTGGTCTGAAACAGAAATAGTTCCCCTTTGGAAACCGTTTCCTTCAACCATGTCTTGTGGCTTAGAGTATGGTGCCCTAAGCACATGTTCACAGTAGAATGAAGGGGGGAAGAAATGTTTATGCAATAGAGAAAACGCCAGAAGTGTGAGAATTCTGGGTGGATTGGAGAAGAGACGGAGGGGGCAAAACATCCTCGTATGCAAACCTTGAAGATCGCAGGGGTAAATGTTCATTGCTGCAGGACAAAACTGTAAACCAATAGTTGAGCTTGTGGTCGAAGAGCTATAAATTCTGGCATGAGGTTGGGTTATGGTAAAAGACAAGCGGATTGTAGATTTTCTTTCTGTCACTGTCACCTATTTCACTAGCATGGATTGGGCTTCATCCCACAATGGGGCTGTTCCATGGTTATGAGAAGAATTTCTGTTCATCTGACTTACACTTCCTCTTGCTCTCTTTCTAAGCCTATGGAAGTGACCTGTGAAAGTCTGGTGTACCCTCAGAAGTCCCATTGAGACAAAACATATTGACGAGGCACTGGAAAAATCATATTAGAATATTTGATGTGGGTGAAAGAAAGAATTAACTTTTTCTTTTCTCTCTCATTCATTCAGAGCAAAGTGAGAAGTGACTCCAAATGGCTGAATTTTGTCTGACTAATTTAAAGTTTTATATAGCTTTCCCTTGCTATTGTGTCTGAGCATTCATGCTTGTGGTTCCTGTGTGGTTTAAGTATTCATGTTTACAATACAGCAGAAATTTGACATCTCTTAACTGTGATTGCCTACTACAAGTTGCTTGTATTGTGGAATGGGATAAAGTCACAGCAATGAGAGAGAAAGCCAAACTAGAACTGTACAGCCTTAGTGGGGAGGAGAGGAGTTGAGCAGGTCTCTCTGAGGGCATAATTTCTTCTTCAGTGTCTTTATTACTGGCAGTGATCAGTGAAAGGGAAAAGTCAGTCTCAGATGAGTTTGGAAGATACCATTCAAGGAAAGATAATGTTTTCCTTCTTAAACAATTACAGTATCATTGAGAGGCAATAAACATAAGCATAGTCTTGTATGGAGTCACTCTTAGAGCAGGGTCGTACTTTAAATCAAGTAAATGTCTCTGTCAGTAGTATATTTTATGATTTCCTGCAGGAAAAACAAACATGAAGGAAGCATTACTGTCTAAAGAGCTGCTGTCTCCACCATAGGGAACCATTCAATCTCTACTTATAGATAGAACGATGGTTCAATTGACCTTGAAGAGAGACATTTTATAATAGTACAGGGAAATTGTAGCAGCCTGTTGACAAAAAGTACATGGCCTCTATAGATGGTTAACAGATTTGCACAGCTTTATCAGGTTTATATTTTTCTCTGAAGATCAGCACTAGACTATTACCAGGTTTTAGTTATCTAGCATACAGCATGATTATGATATTCCCACCACTACCACCATATGTCTTTAGATGATAAAAGTACAGGATGTAGTATAGAAATGTATTTCCTAGATTAAAATAGTGCTAAAGTTACAAATCCACTCAAAGGATGGAAACCAGTCTTACTCAGAAGTAAGGATGTGCCAAAATTAAAGCTGCCTATGTGGTGTTTATATGAAAAAGAATGTATAGGAAGATTTTCTTTCTATGGCTACATGTTTTGGGGGTTTTGTTTGCGGTATTTTTTCCCCTGGTAGTGTCCAAGAAGATGCTTAGTGCTTTGCTTCCCAGTGTCCCTGTTAGTAGGAAAGCAGTACAAAAACCTGAGTTTTAGAATGCTCCTAAATCTGACAAGGGAAGGAAGTTTTCACTCTGTAGAAGTAAATAAAGTAAAAACTGCTCCTGGAACAAAGGGGACATTTGAAATAGGATGAATAGGCACAGAGGCAAATTAATTTGCTTTAGTAAAACTGATGGGATCTGGGTGGCTTTAGTGCCTGTTCTGGAGTTTGTCTCCATGCAGTGCATCTGTGATATATAAATGCTTATGGATGACTTTAGGTGACTGTTTAGCTACAGTACATGTGATTAAGTATTGCTTTCAATAAATTTGTGTTACAGCAGTCAATGCAGATTCTAATGTATTGTTAATGAGCTCTAGTTCTATTCCTTTTCATTTGGTGGAAGGAGAGAGGATATACTGCTTAATTTTCTGGGACAAAAGAAATCCACATGTATGCTGTCAATGAAGGCTACCTAGATTTGGTTAACAGGCATTACAGTCAGTCTTAAAGAGTTAAAAGGTGAAGTTCTACAAGATAATTGTAGTAGCTTATGTGAATGTGGATCCAGTATCTTCATATATTTATTTCTTTGTTAACTTGATTATTGCGATGTTCAAAATGCTTTGAGTTCAAGCAGATCTATTAGTTTGTTAGCTGTTGTATCCATGTGTCAAGCAACTGTTCAGTCAGGTGAATTCAAGAGCAGTTACCTTGTGTTTCCTAATTTCATGGCATGATGAGAGTTCTTCAAATCTTTTCAAGGTACATACCTACAGATAATATCCCTCCCCTGGTTTTCTTCCCAGAATGGGCAAAAATGGAACTCAGCATCACTGTTCATTTCCTTCATAGCTTTTATATAGGAAGGTGTGTTGAGTGGGTGGGGGAAAGGAAAGAAAATAATACAAACTAGTGATTAATTTATTTTCTCCTGTTTTAAATGTATATACTTGAGGCCTCCACTACAACCTCTGACTGGTAAAGATTGGGCAGAATCTTTTTGTGATCATCACAGTAATCTTTGTTTCCCAGACATGAGCCCTACTCTGTTAGATGCTCCGTCAGTAGCCCCTTGAAGCAGGGGTGGTCAGTGTCTTGCAGGATGAGGAAATGGGGAAGAAATGTATTCTATGAGGAGACACATGCTGAATATGAAAATCAAACACTGAACATCTTTGGGTAGATGTTCAGGGAGACTAGATGACAGAAGCATTGGAGAAGGTAAAAGAAGGAGGAACAGATTGAGGTCTGGAGCCTTAAGAACAAGGTTGGTTACTCTTCTAGAAAATACAGTTGATAAACATATGTTGTTTCTCTGCATATTAAAATGTGGCATTTTAAAAGATGATAAAATATTTTTGCAGGTGTTAATTATAAACCATTGAGGGGAGGAAGGAAGGAATGTCACCAGAAGAAAGTTATATACAGGAGCAAATACAGAAATTTTGATTGGAAGCTGTGAGATTCCTGGGTACCAAGTAAATGCACTTTCCACTACGCGGAGAGGTGGAAACAATTCTACAATCTAGCTTCATCTTTCCTGCCAGATTCTGACTAGTTTAATATTTTGAGTGTTCCAAGCTCAGAATTTTATCTGAAGGTAAAGGGTAGGAAGGGTAATGCACAAAATGTGGATTTAGATGCACATTTGCACATGCAAATTTGGCTCCTTGGTGTTTAAATCTCCAATTAAAGTGTGTGTCTTATGAGCAGAATGGTTAAAATGCGATTTGCCACACCTTTGAATATATGCACAATCCCAGTAAGGTGCATCCTTACATCAAATCACTTCAGTTATGAATATACAAAGTACATCCCCTTTAAGAACATCTGTCTTACCTGAGAAATATTTATTCTCTGACTCATTCAAAGCTTTTGTTGCCCTCTAATGCAGCAAAATAATTAAAACTGCAATTAATTTTTTTATTGCAGCAACCTGACCTCATTATGCTTATTTGTGCTAGAGCCAAAGGCAGAAAGAAATGCATTAATGGAAGAATCCTGTTCTAAATTGTACAATTACTGTAAAAAAAGAGGTTGTAACTCCAGCTGGTGGACCTGAGGTGGGAGCTTCCAGATGGCATCAGAAGCGATCACCACAATGTTTTACTGCATCTGGAAATCATGAAGAAGTGTGAAGAGAGGAGACATCAAACATTTCTTGTAAGGTTTTCAAGATCTTTTTGTTTAATTTTGGAATTCAATTGAATTTATGTTTTTAGGGTACAATAAGTTTTATTATATAAAGAAAGGACATTGTAAACTTAGAATGCAAAAGAAGGGATAGTGAAGCAAATGCTTGACTGATGTGCACTGTAAGAAACCTGTTAGGTTGGCTTTTGTGCCGTATGTAAATAAGGGTTGTATTTCTCTCCATGTGTATGCATTCCTTTTTTTTTTTCATTGCTTTCAGGTTTTCTTGGGTGAAAGCTTGATGATCCTGTCATCCCAGGAATATTATGAAAGAAAAACTTAGAATTAATTAAAGGCATAACCGGAAGAGTGAAACTAACTGAAATAATGCAAAAGCAGAAAATGGTGTGTGTGGCATCTCATAGGGAATAAAAAGAGACAGTTCTGGCTGAAAAAGCTGTGCAGACAGATGATAATCAGGCAGGTGTTACCCAACACATTTGGAGAACTGGCAAATCATCAGAAGAACATATAACTGGAATTCACTTCAACAGAGAATCAGACCCATTTCAGATGTGCAGCATTTTTTTGACGTGTCTTCATTCTTCAGGCCTCCGAAGGTGACAAAGAACTGCAGCTTCTTAACCAGTGCTACAGACAGGATGAACGTTCTGTTTCAGGTATTTACAAGCTGCAGCCTGCCAAGTTAGTGCTGAATTCCTTCTGCTCACAAGTTGTTTGGTAAAGAAATAAATGTGGGTTTCCTTCCAGTCCATTAAGGAGCTGAATTTATTGTTCACTACTATGAAAGTGGTTCACTTCTTTAAGCACTGGAAGTCTTATTGCTAAGTGCTTGCATGAAAGAAATACTAAGTCTGAAGACTTTCCTTCAATGTTATATCCCACAAATGAGTAGTATCTTTATTTAAATAAGCAGCAGTGCTTTTCTCATTGCAGTGCAAAGCGCAGTAGTAGAAGGTATCACCTGAAGGAAATTTTTTTCCCCAGATCTCTATTAATGATGCTGATAAACCTGTCATCAAATAGGCACGAGAGATTTTACCTCTGTCACATTAAGGGGGTCCTTTCCCCCCATAAGGGGGAAGATTTCATCCCTTCACCAATAAGTTTGATGGGTTTGTTACCATCCCAGGAAAGATGAATCCCTTGAGCCCGTCAGAGCCCCTGCAGGCGCTCCACCGGGCAGCGCACTGTGTTGGAGTGTATTCAGGGTACACAACAGCAGATTCACCCACCAAATTAGAAAAGAGTTTTAAGTAAGATTTTAAGACAATTTTAAGCCAATTTGAGTTTCTGGAGACTCACTCAAAATAGAACTTAACTGAGAATTTTCTGTATATAATTTCATGATTATTTTCATGAACATTTTAAGGTTAAAAAATTGCCGGCAACAATATAATATCCTAACTGCGAGAAGGAGCCTGAAAATAGTACGTAAAGCTGGATAAAAATCAATCATTAAATGTGATTAGGCTTTTACCCAATGGGCATCCCTGTGGTAGGGAGAAGACAAATTCAGCCCATCGACCAATCCCAGCAGTTACAATGGAGCCTTACCGCGTTCCCTCCTGGTCCCCGCATTGCATATTCTTACTGTCTAATTTGAATTAGTAACTCCCCATAACTCCGTCCTTTTACCAATTGGTCATCTAATTTGCATAAGGATTACATAATTAAATGCGTAACTGTGCATACTCAGGGGGGTGTCTCCAGACCTGGGCAGGGGCCTTTTGACCTGTGGGTGTCATTTTTAGCATTAAAATGGCATTGTAATGAGGAAAGTTCACCAAAAGGACACTTAATCATGGTTTCTCACTCACAAAAAAACGTATTTTGGTGACTGTTTTAGTTTTGTGAGAAGTAGCCAACTTCAAGGATAGTCTTTCTTGATTAGGGGTTCATTAATCTTGGTTTTCTGTCTTATTCTCCTCAATTCTGTTTTTCTCAGTCCTGTTTTCCCTCAGTATTGTTTTTCTCAGTCTGCCCACAAGGCCAAAGCCTCTCCAGCTATCAGTTCTCATTGTAAATAACTGTTGTTTCTCAGGTCTCATGACCCTTTAAGAGGCCCTTGTATCTATTCAGGCTCTTTGCAAGTCTCATTTTTGTAATTAAATGTCTATGGATTGTTAACTATATATGATTACGGAGCTTAAACTAGTCATACACATTTTTGGTGTGAAATTCTCTCTTTACAATCCTTGTTTGTCAGCTGCTAAGTGGTTTATAAGTAGTGGCCTTATCTTCAGGTTCCTGCATCTGCAGGGAGTAAACCTGAGCCTGGCTGTGGTGTCTTCACTCTCCATTAAGTTTATCTCAGCATATGCCAAGGTCACAGGGTTGCCTGGGGAACTGTTGTAGGTTAGATTCTGTGCCTGTCGAACACATTCCACCCAGAAATAGCAGCTGCTTTTTACCTCAAATTTCTTTAATACTGTAACATAACTGAGAATTCAGGGTGGGGGTTTCTCTAATTTCCCCTATTATTCCACAACCTCCATCTTAGAGATGGAGTACCTGAGGCCTGGTTGAGATACACACTTACTAATCAGACATAATAAGAGTCAAACCTGTATCTGTCCATCTGCCAAACTGCACAGCAGTGTGGTAGGCTAGAACTTCACCTACCCGAAGTAATGGTGTTCTTCCAGGTTTTATGATTAGAGCAGCTTCTTAATTTTCCAGTGTGTTCTCACAGCTTGTCTTTTACTCATCTGCATAGCACATTTGGAATTAGTAGGGGTATTTTCAGCAGTGATCCTGCACACAGGCAGCAAGCTAAGAGCAAATGGCTGAGCTCTTTCCAGAGACCACCTAAGATATTTCAAGAGTATGGTCCACTTGCTCTCAGTGAGGAAGCATCCACTGAGCTGCTTGAGACAGACGAGACTAGAAACTCAAAATGAAGAGAAGGGCACTGAGCTGGAATTATCAGCAACACATTATTTCCTAAAGGAACAAGAAATGGTAGTTTCAGTAATAAAATAAGTTAAAGAAGTTAAGAGACATCACCAGTTTTAGCACTCCTCAGAATCTGGTGGTAGGACAAGCAAGACTTCAGTGAGTGTGTTACTGCTGTAATAAATATGTAAAATAGACAGAACTTCAAAGACATTACTTCTCAGTAACCTGGAATGCCTTTTCCTGTACAATATACTGTTTAGTCCACTTAAACATATGTAACTTCTTCTGCAATCTGCAGAGAACTTTTTAGGCTCTACTAGAGAGGCAAAAAGCTTGGAGTTTGGCCAAACAAAATAAAGCACATGCTGTGAAATTCTGTTTAACTGCAGAGAATAAAGTGACTGCTGCAGAATAAGCTTAACAATGCAATAATGATTTAAAGGCAAATCTATGCATTTCATGAGGTTTTTTACAAATAGATCTTTTCTACTGTGATGTAGACATTTCCACTCTTTCAGTTCCACGCTTTCACAGCATTATTGGCTTGTAATGTTTCTCCATCACTTAACACACTTTCCATTATATTACTCTGCCCAGACAATTGATTAAATTCCAATCTATAATGTGCTTTACCAGAGTTAGAAGATTTCAGAGGTTTATAGAGAGTCTGTGTTGCTGCAAGCACACTAAGATCTTTATTGCCATATCCTCATGCATGCTATGTTCTCCTTCAGCATAATCTTTTCTTAAATTATTTTGATGGTAACTTTTAAAAAATTGAGTTAAGAATTAGAACATTTTTCCTCTCTCACAGCAAGAGGTTGATCAAGGATTCAAGATTCAGAGCTCTCCACTTACTGCTTCAACCAAAAGACCTGTGACCTAGAATGTGACCTGTCAAGCGTGCAGTCTTGAGTATGTTTTGACATCCACCTTGTGAAAACAGAAGTTAATGAAAGTAAGTAAGAAGCACATCAGAACATCATAGAAAGCATACATGCACAGGTATACCTACTATCACTTTCCTTTCTTCACCTCTGCCATGCCTCTGGCATTTCATTTCAACATGTTCTACAGCTTTCAACAGGGAAAAAATGCAGATCACAGTATGCTTTGTCTTGAGTGTAGCTCTGTATTTTTAAAAGTGCATGCTAAATCTGTAGTAATTTTACACTCCTAAGTCAGGTGCCTTCAGTCTTTCTTTAAATACCTTCTCCACGTTTCCTTCTTTCAGCTTGGTTTTCCCAGGTAGGTGTTTATTCTGATGTTCCTTACCTCTCTTCCTTGATCAGCTGCAATCTTCTAAGACTTTCTGAAGACTAGTCTTCAGTTTGCTTTGCCTGTTATCTTAGTTCTCAGTATTCAGGAAAAGCTATACAGAGGAGAGTCCATGTTACTTTAAACCCTTAGAGGGGCATGCTGAGTTAAAGTAATATAGAAGGCTGAAATGTCATTCTTAATGCTCCTTGGATACCCAGCTTCCTCAGCAATCCCATCAGAAACTGTGTGATTGGCATGGAATTAAGGCAATGTGGATTAAAAATCAAATTCTTATCAGCAGTTGTTAATTTATGTTTAGTTAAAATCTGTATCTGCTCATTTATTGCAGTTAATCCTCTGAGTTAGTGACAAACTGAGCTGTGTGTTGCTATTCTGCGGAAGCCAAAAAAAGTATTAGCTATGGCCTCTTTTTCTAACTGTAAAATGAGATCTAAGTGGACTCATTCAGCACTGGGGTTTTAGGCACGCTTTTCTGTTCTATGAACTCGCAGACAGAACGTTGATCTGCTGAAAAAAGGTGTAGCACAAGAAGCGATGTATCTGGGTTTGGCTTCGCTTCACCTTAATTCTTCCCTTCAATTCTCATCTTAGATCACCTTTCTTGTCTGTGGGTATGTGCTTTGGGCTTTACAAGTTTGTAAAACAAAAAGTACATTACTGAGCACAAACCTGCTCTGTGTTTTCTTCCTACCAGCCCCCTTTATCTCCTCTTTTGTATCTCAGTGAGACGGGTTTGACCATTGCTTGTCATGCCCTTCAACATACTCAACTCCTTGCATCTTCCTCTTTTCAGGATGAATGTGTCAAGCTGCAGCTTAAAGTTCTGATTGCAGTTATAATCACTACTCAGCTGGGGTATTTCTGTATATTTTAAGAAAAAAACAGCAACCTGAATGTTTTGGTTTGTGCTGGTTGTCTTTGCCAGTAGCTGCTGATCTCTGGAGTGTGCATTACCCACCAGAGGGAGCCGAAGCCAACAACTGGCAGGTTTTCATTGAATCTTAGAACCATTTCACTTGGATAAGACCAGTAAGATCATCATTGAGTCTAACCATTAACCTAACACTGCTAGCTCCACCACTAAACCATGTCCCTGGGCGTCATCTCTAATGTCTTTTAAATACCTGCAGGGATGGCGACTCAACCGCTTCCCTGGGCAGCCTGTTCCAACACTTGACAACCTTTTCAGTAAAGAAATTTTTCCTAATATCCAATCTAAATGTCCCCCAGTGCAACTTGAGTTGGCCTTTCAATTCCCAGGGGGTTCCCTGGTGAAAGTCCTCTCTTACTATAAAGGCTTTGGACTTGGTCATTTGTCCTCAAGTTATGGGACTAGGTAGGAAACCAGTGCACTTCCTTGTGCTAAGTTACAACCTCTTTTGGGAATCGTCACTAGAGTGTCAAAGCAAACCTTGTGATGCAGATGTCATTGTTCTTTGGGTTTTGGGTGTGCTGTTCCTTGTAACATGAACAAGGACACCAAAATTGTATAAAAGAGAATTAACTTTGAGAGTAACTAATTATCCCTGAGAAAATTAGGCCAGGTAGAAGCAAGGGTGAAGAGGTTATCAGTGTCTCTAAACGGAAATCTCTCAAAATTCCTGACTACAAACAGGCTGTAGGATATTTCTGCAATATATTAAACTCACATTTTATTTATCAAGAAATAAATTGGCTGAAAAATAATAAAAAGTGTTGCTCATGTATATTACATGTTTTAATTTTGTTCAGCACAGAAATATGCGTCAAATGTCTAAAGTGTTTATTTTGACTGAGAATTTTGGAACTAAAAATTTACATGTTTCCAAACTTACATATCTTTATTTTTCCTTAAAAATCACAGTCTTTTGACATATTCCAGTTTATCCCAATTCATGAACAGGGTTGGTTGTTTTTTTTTTTTATGGTAACCAATTAGTCAAGGTGAGAGGGGTTTTATTGTTCTTGTTCTTGGCTTTCTTTCTGTTTGATAAATCATAAGATCAGTTTATATTTCATCAACTTTTAATAAAAATCTTCCTTTGATTTAGAGGACAGGAGGAGTGCTGGTCCTTATGGACAAATGAGCTGCTTCTCGCATTTCTCTGCACTTGGAGTCAGCCACTCAAATAAGTAGATGTTGAGACATGTCGAGACATAACAGCTGAAAGGAGGTAAGGAACAGCTTCTTATACCGTTTCTAAGTTGTAGCTGACCATATGAACATGAACAGCCTTTAGGAAAAGATGGAATTGACTTCTTTATACTACAAAAGGCAGGAAGACTCACACAGTTAATTATAGCTGAGCAATAATCTACAAAGCTGGTCCTTACTGCCTCCAAGCTGCTTGCTAGTTGCTCAAGTCAGTTGTAATTTTCAGTGCTGTGGTATCCTTTGTCTTCTGCAAAAGCATTAGTCTATTGGTCATAAGAGGTATACCCATGGAAGACACTGAAACTTCCCTAGGTAACAGTCAAATTTGCTTTCTACACAGTCAGTTGTGGGTAAACAGTTAGTATATTAGACCTCCAATGGGATTTTTATTTCAAATTCAAAATCTTATCATACAAAAATGGTAACAGTCACATCAAATAACCTCAATTTCAGCTCAGGTTTCTATTCCTTGGCAGATTTTTGTCACATCCTGCAAAGGAAGATACAAGGCAGTTTATATCAAATTGCTGTCTAATAAACTTCTCTTTATGGCTTCTTCAGTTAGAAGCTGCCTTTTATACTGGAGCATAAGGTTTTAATAGATTTTTTTTTTTAATGACTGGATCTTATCTAACTTACTCAGGGCTCATTATCCATATTTCAGCATTTCAGAGAGGAGGACTTATTGTATTTATTTTGCTGTCAATTTACTTAAATAATGCCATAACTTGTCAGGCTTTTTAATAGGCATTTTCTAACATTTCAATGGGAATCAATCTGTCAAATGTAGTAAATAGAAAGAGAAATGTAAGAATTTAGAAAAGATTAGCAGGAGACTCAGAGATTTGAAAACCAGACCTTAAATTATGCATTTTACAACTGCACCTCCTCAGCAGTGGCTGCTGGATAAATTGCAGTGCTGTATGACACGTTGGATCTGCACTTTAGGATTTTCTTAATTAAAGAAAATAGAAGAGGAGGAAATCTTACAACTTCTTTTGGAACGGGAGATACGTTAAGTTATAATTTATTTCAGATGCAGTTAATTAGCTATAAAATGACCCTTTTTTAATTTTCTTGGGTAACTTTTTACATTTCTAATTATTTCTGACAGCTTTTTTTTTCTGTCTCTGCATTTCATTCCTGCTGCCACTTCAATTTTTGTTTCAGTTTCCTCTCTCTTTTGGGTTTATTTTTTTCTCTTGCTTTGTGTGTGGGTGATACTTTCATATTCTCTCTTTTCACATTTGGCTTCCCTTCCCTTCAGAATTTTATTGCCTCATACTTTATTTTGATGTTAGGAAAGGAATATATGCCAGCTTCAGTCTCAGAAAATATATTCAGCTCTGTGTTTGAACCTATACTTCATTTTTATTATTTCAGGGTTCTGATCTGATGGACTCATGCCATTTGCTGTGTGAAATACACATTTCTTCAGCAGATACTCCTATACATAGGGATTGTTCCACAAGTATCAAGAAATTCACTGAAAGATTATACTCTGTGTGCTTATAGAGTAGTAGGAAGTACTACCAGTGAGAATTTAGGATTAAATAGATCTTCTTCATAACTCAATATCAGCCTTCCCTCGTTGCTCTATAGTTGATCTATAGTCATTATATAATACAAATCTGTTATAAGGGATCAATTCTAAGGATACATTTTGTAGGTATGAATTCCCTCATGCCTTCAACAACCTAATATATCTTCCACTAACTGCTACTCAAGTACTTCCAAACATAAGTTGAAGGGCATTCTTTCCAGGGTACGCCAGTCCAGCACGCAGCTTTACACAAAGCCTGCTGAGGCTGTCAAACTGAAATTTCTGAGAACAGGATTTGTGCTGGTGCGGTGCAGGAGTGTGCTCTCAGTTGGTGCCCTACTCCCAGTACCAGCTGGGAGTTTGTTACTAATTTCTGCTCTGTCTACATATTGTGGTCATGTAAAAAAAGCTGTAGGTTTTCTAAGGGTGACCAGTCCACTTTTATAGAATATAATGGTAGGAAAGGATTGTCATAATTACTTATGGAGTATCTTTGACAAGATTTGAATAGTGAGGTTCAGGAGAAGTCCAGTGTCTGCACTCGCATTAACTTGATTTTCAAATGGCACTGGCAATATTCTGTATCAAAGACAGAAATAGTTTGCAAAGGCAAATCCAGCTGCAAGGAGTTAAGGCAAAGTGATAGAAAGAAAATTGATGAATGAGGAAGGAAGCAATAGACCATACATGAAAGAGATTATAAAGAGAATAATCCAGAGTATGTGTTGATGTCCTTATTCAGTCCCACATTTTATCACTGGTGTGTCTGAAGGGTTTAAAAGCTAGATTTGCAGACAGTAATGACATTGGGAGCACAGCAAATTGTAATGTGTGCTTCATCTAGATTCAGTGTGGGCAGAGATGGGGGCAAAATATTTCAAAAGAAGCAAAATCAAACCACGTTAAAAATCCCAAGTACTATACATGACAATCCTTCATAACATTAAAATTTTCAGTTAACTTGCATGTGTGGCAATCTCATCGGGTTTTACTCCTGAACTGGCACCGCCAGACCAGCAAGACTGCCCTTCCAAGCCACCCCCAGTCATATCGTTGTTGGTATAAAAGTCCAAATCAGGCTGCATCAGCGTGTCTGGGGTTTGCTCTGTACCTTGCTTGTCCAGTTGATTCTGACAGTATAGACTGGGTTGCGCATACACACCTGGAAACAATTCAGTCTTCCTTGAACGTGCACTTAGTCTTCACGTTTAATTTCGTAGTGTGACAGAATAAGGCTACAGATATGTTTTCTCTGTTTCAATTGACTCTTCTTTTGTACAGGAATAGAAAAGAAGCCATGGTGTTCAGTGCTAGCAAAGGCGAGGTGGTTGTTAAGATGCTACGTCAAAACTGTGGTGGCTGTGCAGGGAGAAGCTGTAATGAATGACTACTGCCTTGTGATCTGTAGGTAATGAAGGTTTAGAAACCATGTTCTTGTTTTGCCAGAAAAGGAAGTCGTGCCCCATTTTTTAAAATATTAGGGTGGCCCGTGAGGTCTTCAAGAGCATCTTTTCTAAGTTCTTCTGGAGTTTTTGAAAATCACGCTGGCAGCCTTCTAACAACTTCAAGTGCCTAATTCCTCCTAAAAATCCAGGCATTTACCCCTAACTTTTTCACCCAGCTGTGTTCCATCTGAAGGCAGGAAGCTTCAGTTCCCTCATGCCTCATTTAAACCTTCTAGATTCAGGTACCTGTATCCTACCATGCCTGGCAGCTGCTCCAAGAGCAAATTCTGTATTACTCCATTACTTTCAGAAGGGTCAGCAGGGTTGACCTTGCTTCACACTGAGGTGAGTTTGATACTAAAATATTCTTGAGAAAGCATGTTTTCTTTTCAGATAGTGCCACAGGTAAAAAACAACTGCTGTTTTAAAAGTGCCTGTAGTGGAGTAGTAGAAACCTCCCTCTTGCTGTGAACAGGTCTGCTGTTCTTTAGAGGGCAGCAGGCTATTATGCAAGTAGAACTTCCCAGTGTTAGCACTTTGGTCTATTCTTGCACTCTTCAGGATTGCTGCAATGACTTTATTTGCATTTGCTTCATTAACCATCTGGGCTACTACCTGTCGTGGTTCAAGCCCAGCCGGCAA
>NW_009929783.1:0-13719 GCF_000696875.1 Nestor notabilis | reverse complement strand
TATATATATATATATATATATATACACATATGTCTCCACACTTTTCACCTTGGTTCAAGAATCTGTATTTTGAAACAGGTCTCCTCCCTTCATCTGGGAACCTCACAGATACATCGCCATTCCCAGGTGACAGAAATTTCCTTTTCACCCTCAGTGAAAGCTCAGTGAAACCAATACATAGTTGATTTCCCCATCATTCCTCTCCTGTCTGGAGACAGCTGAATCCAACTTGCATTTATCACCTACTGTTTGTTTTTCTTCTTTCAGGAAGGTAACATGAAGTCATGAAAACTACTCCAACCTTTCAAAGGCCCTACAGTTGAAATTCATCATCTCACCATACAGCAAAATTTTACTGCTAGACCAGCAAAGCACAGACTATACACATACCACTGCAACACAGAAGTTGCTTAAAAAAAAAGGCAAAAAAGAGCAACACTCTATAAAACAAGAAAAAGAAACCATTACACTAAAAGTATTAATACAATTTCTTAATAAATCTGGTTTTCATAAAGGCATTTCTCACCTTACCTTCAGTAACTTTAGGTGTTACTGAAGCACTCAAATCATCTGGTTAAGGTTTAAAATTAATCCAGTTTATAAAGCTTAATTATAATTTCTACTGAAGTTACCAGCCAAATAACCATCCACATAGGCGACTGCAAAACCTTTACTCTTGAAAACGGAAATAAAGCCAAAAGCATTGAGACATATAGACAAAGCAGTCACATAATTTGTTTTTCTTCCTATTTTAAGTCAACTTGGTTTACCTTCTCACAGAAGTCGTTAAGAGCTGTGAAGTCCCATTTCTTGGAATAAGCAATGTTGTACCTCAGTATAGCCTCCTGAAGAAAGACCATAACAAAATAAAGCTTAGACATACTTATTAACAGAAGAAAAACGATTTTATGGAATTTCCTTTGTGAAGGAACAGTACCATCTAGTGGCTAAAACCTGTCACAGAGCTATCAAAATCCACAGATGTGGATTAATATGGTGCAACTCCATGATACTGACTCCTTTTATTTTAGGTTTAGCATTGATTAAGCTTTAGTCTATAGGTTTTTCCTCCTAGCACAAAACAAGACAAGGCATGCTTGGATCTGCCTACAACATACAATGTAAATAATCCTCACCCTGTGCTTGCAGTCTTTAAAAATACCAAAAAAGCTTCCCTCAGCAATATGGCAGATGTTTTACCAGCTTAAGAGCTTAAAGAATCTGAACAACAAAATTAAATAGACCCTTTAGAACAACCACCACCTTTAAAAACTTTATTCATTTAAAGTCTATCTGTAGCTTTTCCATCTTTTTTTCAGGTATAATTTAAATTATATTCTTCACAAAAAACATAATAGCAATTCTAAGCTGCTCCAAATCACAATTCATTAAAAGCCAATACAAACTATAGGAGTTATCAACAGAGCACTAGTCTCCACAATTTACAGATTTATGTCAGCAGCTTGAATTGTTGCAGTTTTAGTGACGTCAGCAGTCAGTGTTTCAAATTCTCACACCTGTGCATCGCCCTGCCAACTGGTCATAGAAAAGTCCTACATGCCATGTCTACCACAAACTATTAGATACTGCTGGACAGTTGTATGTAGATTTATAAAAGACAAGTTGTTTTAATAATACCTAATAAATTCAGTGGTATCATTTACGACTCATTAATTAAGACCCTTAATTCATTAGAGAATCCCTTGAACAGCATGATATTTTTTTAATTTATTTTTGTAAATGATTCATCAAACAGGACTGAGCCAGAATCACTAACAGTACACAGAGAATCTGAGTGTACTTATATGTATATATACTTGATTTCAAATTGACCAGCTTACCTTCAAATCATGTGAGCAAGTAAACTTGTTAAGTAAGGCAGTTTGGATTAGTTCCCATCTACTTCCAGCAGTTCTATCGCCATTCTTTAAAATAAAAGCCCAAAACAAGGTCAGATGAAGTTATTAAAAACGGAAAGTCATATTTACTAATAATTATCTTCCCTGACTGAGTTTTTTAAATAAAATTTGCTTTACTTGTGAAGCTCTTTAAAAACAAACCACATTTTATGAGCAACTGTAAAATACTTCTACAACTTATAGTCCACTGCATCTTACTTCCCTGAATTCCTTTTTAACTGAAGCAGTCACAAATTTCATAAAGAGCTGTTTCACATATGCAGCGCTCTTCTTTGTCCATTGTCAAGGACAAATAATGTTCACTATATTCTTCATGAAGAAAGTGGATTTTGCAGATAAAACATGATGAGTTATAAAATCCACAACTCAAAAATATAAACTGAACTTTGTAAAAACATAGTATTAAGATAATAAGGGCACAGATTATAAAAGCATATAGCTGTGGCTGACTCTTCTACCAACCCAAATTTAAGACATTCTGTGGTATTTTTTCTCAACACAAAAGTCTTATTGACCACTGCAAGCAAAAATGACATTTCTGACTAGACTACCGCAAGGGCAGAGACAACTCGACTTGCTCAACTGGCAGCAACAAAAATCTTATCAGCACTTTCTCTCCAAAACATCAACTAAATTCATTTTATACTCTATCTGTAAAGCAGATAAATGAAAAGACTGAGAGTATTCCCTAAAGGCTATAAAAATTCTCTGTTCCAGACTCGTATCAATAATCATTATATAGCCTTCACTACAGGACACACTTGCTGATTTCACTCATCACAGTGTAAATATTTCGGTTTGTATGTTTAAGTAAGTCTCAAGCAGTGACAAGAAATACCACATCAACAAACCATGCAAGGCCAACTCTAAGCTCTCCACCACTGCTTTAGCAGAACACTAGATACACCTTACTATCAGCGATAACTAAGTATTATAATCAAAACATGGTTACAAATTCATTCACATCTGTTGGCATTCCAAATTGTTTCATACACAAAATATATATATAACAAATAGCGAAGTAAAGAAATACATATGGAATATAAGTTTATACTCCAAGTATATATATGTACATCATCAAATCAATGGCTAGGTAAAATAACTAGGAAAAAACCCAACAAACCAACAACAAAACCAAAACAACAAAAACAAAGTCTTCTGCTCTGCCTGAAGCATCACAACACAGAATCCAGCTTTTCAGAATAGGTACGTTCATCTACTTGATTTTCCAATTCTATACACACAGCTTGCCAACTGAGCAAATGCAGTGAACTGAAAACTCACCAATATGTGAACAAACTCATTTGATTACACAACTGTAAATACTTCATCTTACCTCATCCTCTACAGGGTACAAATTCTGTTCTGAGCAAGGCATTTTAACGTGTTTGTTGTCCCACAGATCTTTGTAGTGAGTTGGAAAAGGTTTAGGAACCTCTCCTTCCCTCAGAAGATCTACCTGCAACAAACAAGGGGCAGGGGGAGGGAGCTCACTTCTTTCAAGTTTTTAAACAAAAGAAATAAAAAGTAAGAAAAAACAGCTAAAAAAGCTCTCCTCTACAGTCACCCTTTCTGAAGAGGGGAAAGCTACAAACTGACCAGTTAGAAAGAAAAAAATAAAGTCCATCTGTTACTCTGGTGTTACACTTGCCGAAAAGAACACCATCTGATCATTTGACCTCTTGAAACATACCAAAATAAAGGTAACATATGCAATTATTTTGTGTCCAATTACCAGCTAGATTTCCTCAACTATGAATTTAAGTATCTACATAGTTTCATCCAAATATTTTCAAAACATAGTTTAAAGTATAACTATAGTCATGTGCAGAAATGACATTCTTTAGCTAACACTGAAGAGGATGAGAAATCCTTCTAGATATGGCAGTATTTCAAGTGTACTCCCCAGAATATCAGAAATCTAAAAATAAATAACGTGATGCTCTTAAAGACTTAATCTCCTATATGGTCTTCCAGCAGCACCGATTCTCTCAGAACTTGCATTTAAACTTAATGTGCTTTTCTTTTGTTTGGGATTTATCTATGACCCTACCGGTTTCTGGTCACGTTTTATTTCAACAGTAATTTGACTGCATACTACTCCAAAAGATTAAAGTCAAATATATCAGATCTGATCTAAAATGTGGTGGTAAAATTAATGGAAAATCCTCTTCATTCTTTGTCTTTTTCTTATCTCGCATATCTTGAAACTTCTGTTTATCATGAACCCAAAACAGAATATTGAAATGAAAATGTAACATGACAATGTTGAAGATGTATTTAAATTCCCACAGTTTAAAACTCAGACAAGGAAGTAAACACACTCCTATGCAAAAGGAAAATACTTGTCCCTAACAAGCCAGAGGCAGTGAAACCATAATTACATTTCTTCTGGATCTTAATATCCTAAATCCTGGGCATCAGAAAAGTCAATTTTTAGGAAAATCAGCTGCCCCAGTCTGCCTGCAAGGAATAGCATAGATTGATTTTCACAACCTGCTAATACTACCAGACTAACATTTGGCATTTCAAATTACTGAACAATTCAGTAAGAAATTTGATTTCAGATAATACACTGAATGATCGTACTCTGACGGTTACTGTATGATTGGCTGAGGGTCGCAGATGTGGCAGACGAGCCCCACACGTAGGCATTCTTCTCATGTCTTCAATTGGTGTCCCAAACCATTTCTTATTAGTTGGAAGAGGAGGTGGCACATATTTAGGAATCTTCCTTCCTGGCCTCTGGGGCTCGAATTCACACTTTTCTTTCCTGCTGTCAAATAAAATACATTGAAAGATTTTACTTCCACTGAAAAAAAACTGGTAAGCAAACACAAAAACTTCCACTCCAGGGTTGTAACAGTTTATTTGCTAGCCTTTGCTGTGACCCCAGGCCAAAGCTTTACTTGGGGACAGGAGACAGACTCATTGGTCTGCATTTGTCAGGATACCCTCTACAGCCCCTTTACAACTGTTAGAAAACGCGCACATACACGGATGCACATATTCCTTCTTCAAACTATAAAAAAAAAACCCAAAACAAAACAACCAACAAAAAGAATTCCAACTTCTTAACCACCCCTTCTCACTAGGATTTTATTCTTCACATCAGGCATACAATGGAAGTAGAAATTCAAAAGCAAACCAAAAAACACTTGCAAAATTCAAATATATGCAAGAGCAGATGAGCTAATCTAATCCTCTTTAATGATCAAAGGTATTTGGTATACCTGAGATGATATGGGGAAGAAAAATCTCAACCTGCTGTGTGTCTGATGCAATATACCAAATGTTTCTCATGTAAGACAAAGTTCTCAGAGTGAAATGCAAAACAAGTTAAAAGCCTACACTTTGAGGTACTGGTTAGACCTCTAAATTTCCTTTAGCAAATTTACTCCACCCTTAGATAAAGATGTTGTCCAACCTGTTCACTAAGTCTAAGCACATGCCAGTATCTTCAGGTGCAGACAATGCCTCCAACCTGGCCAATCACATGCGAATGGTGACACATGGCCTGACACCGGGTACAGGCCCAAGTGCTCATCTGAGGGCCAAAGGACAATTCTGGCAAAGCCCTACTGATGACTGAAATATGTTTGATACTCTAAAACTTCTTTCTCAACAAGTTGAGACACTATTACCTGCTGTAGACCTGGTCTAACAAAAACCAGGAGAAAAGCCTTAACATTTTCTAATTGCCCTCTTAAGCACTATAGGCAGTACCACTATTTTGTCTGGCACTGTGGTTTATAACCTTCACATCATCTTGTTTAGGCCCCAAAAAGGAAAACAGTAATCTCTCTACAGCCCCATACTCTACCTTACTGATTATTTTCTAAAGCACTTCTAGGATTCCCATCTAGTTATACAGCAAAACTTTTGCATGAGTTTCCCTCCTCAAACATGGATTTATTGTAACACACAGTACTCTCGCACTGACAAACACAAGCCTCAACCTTTGCTGCTTTGCTACAACAGCAATTCATTTACATTAGTGAAAAGACCAAACCCATCATTTTTAACTTTATGACCCACTTTCCCATACTTTTGTTAGCAAATTATTTATCCATCCATTTTTTCCTAGGAACTACCTTTTTTTGTTTTCCAACTCCACTCTCAGCCTACTCATCTCTTAAGATTTCTCACATGTAAACTACCATGAGTTAGCCACCCTCTGTCACCCTATTCATTTCCTTGAAGTGTGGCTTGTGCTGCTCCTTGCATCCAGAAAGCACCTCGCAGTAGATGTGCAAAACTACTTTTTTGCCCTATTTTAGGTCTACTGAGATAATTTGCTTATTACATCAACACACACAGTCCTCTTGTTTCTGCTTATTCCTTTACTGTTTATTCACTTTCTCAGCTACCATTGAAATCTGAGCTGTTCAGAGCAGAGATTATCCTTTTGTCTTTGCACGACACCTAGCATGTGAAGTCTGGGTCATGCTCAGGGCTTCCATTTCCATTGCTGTTCATTTCACATAGCACTGATGTTTTAACAAACTAGATTCAGTATTTTTGACAGATGAAACTTAAAAAAAACACCACGCAGACATCAGTTTCTTCAGGTATTCTGAATGAAGTAATAAATGCTAGAGCTACACTCCATTAAGCATTCCTGTACCAACGTTCACTTTCAAGCATTAAAAAACCCCATGGTCTTAAATCACTTCTTTATTAAAAGAAAATAACTTCCTACAGTGTCTTGAATTCCAAATTCTAGCAGATCTCCAATGATATAAAAAAAAAAAAACCAAACAAAACCAAAACCAAAACAAAACAAAAAAAAACAGAAAAAAAGAAAAAATAAGCACAGGACAAAGATCCTGTTAAAAAACAACACACAAGTAGTCCCATTAAAAATAAGTTACTTTAAGCTTGCATGAAAGCTGTCTTTGTGTCTTAACACACATTTTACAAAATGCTTTACACAATCCAGCCTCCAAATTCTAAAGCGTGAAAAAAACAGATGAAGAAGAGGCAGACAGAACACTACCTTTTCTCCTCAACTTTAGGTATCCTCATGAAGTGAGAGGTGATTTTGGAGTCCCTCTTCACACTCTGTTTTGCACCTTTGAGTTCTGATGATGGAGCAGGAGAGATCCCAGGTGACTTTGTATGCAGACCATCCTCTTTAACAGAATTATCTATTTCCTCAAAGCTTTCACAGCCCTTGGCAGAAAAACGTGATTTTCTTGACTCCAGTTCAGCATCCCCATATTGAATTCTAAAAGATTTGTTTATGGATTTTGACATATTAATCTCCTCTCGCTCATCAAGAAATGGACTTGTTTCTTCATCAGCCTCTGACCCATGACAGCTATTTTTGGAATTATCTACATCCATCGGTGACTCTGGTTCACTTTCTTTCTCAAAAGCAGGTGAATCCCCCGAACTGCTCTGACATTTGCTCAGTTTCTCAGGACCCCCAAGGTCAGATATACAAGCATCACAACCAGCATCTGAAAGTGGACTTTCTGGAACTACATCCCCTTCTTGTTCACTCGTTAAAAGGACGGAATCGCAAGTCTTCAGCTTCTGTGAATTGCATGAAGCCACTTGTCCATCTGTCTCAATGTCTTTTGAAGAAAGTTTTGTATTTCCCATTTTCAAAGACTGGCCAGATGATGATTTCCTCTGAGTACAATTATCACTGCTCTCCTCACAGCCTCTCTGAGCCTGCTTGCCAGTTTTGTGCATCTGATCAATGTTGGCATTTTTAAAGAGGTCTCCAGACTGCATCCCCTTCACAGGCTCTGTGTCCAAGACTGGATCTTTGTCCTCAGCCTCCCAGTTATACATGCTGCCTGTCTGAGGCAAATTGACATGCTTTGCACCAACTTCCACAGATAGCTTTGAATAATTTTGCTGACAAATATTCTCTAGCTTTCTCACATCATGGTCACAAAAGTTCTCTTTTTTAATGGAAGTCATCTTGGAATTTGCTTCAGTATTGTTACTAATTTTGCTGTGTAATCTGTGAAAGATAAGTAAGGGAATTAAATGTCGTCTCTCCAAATGGAATTTCTGTACATATACATGTATTTTAAAGGAATTATTATAAACATATAATAAAAACTATATAATTTTACTCATTATATTATGCAAGCACAACTAGGATCAACAAGTTTTACTTCACTGGGGAATGCAGCTCAGTAACAACCTATTTCCATTTAAAAGCTCCAAAGGACGATTAATCAGTTGCTTACCTTTGAGATCTGTTCCAGTGATTCATTATCCTTATTTTAAAATCTAAACAGTATTAAGCTATTATTTAGTTATTTTCTCTGGAAAAAAAATTAGAAGTCATGATAAAGTACTCCTTAGCTTTCATTTTAATCAGTTAAATACAGTGAGCAAGGAAATCAATGGTTTTGTAGCCATTCCCTCAGAGCTACAAAGTCATCATCTAGAAGAGCAGGACACTGTAGTCCATAGCCTCAAAACCATCCTATTACTTCCTTACTTTAATAAACAGCCCATGACTTCAAAAATATTCACAATACAAAAGCGTAAGAGTGAAATATATTTAGAAATTATTATAAAAATTAAAAGACATTAATTATTATTTTTTTTAAGAAAAATAAGCTAGTTTGCCCTGCGCCATCTTACACAGAGAGTGGAAAGAAATGTGTCCTAATGGTTACACACGGAAATGAAGCGAGTTTTGTATGAGCAGACAACACTTTTCAAGAGAACATTAGAAAGTCATGTCACATGTGCTAACTTCTGCGTCAGTGTATTGATAAAAATACTTAGATGCTGTATGAATATTAAAAAAAACCTGGCTAGTCTTGGTGTACATATCACTCTGTCAATACCTTCTCCTGAATATGTTATGACAAGATTTTATATCACCAGCGCAAGCTAAGCATGCTAAACTCTGGATTATCTGGTCATTGCCCAGATTCTCATCTCCACTAAACAGGAAAATATGCAATTACTACACAATCCTAAATTCAGCAACTGAACATCTTCATAGATTCCTGAAGGCACTAATTGCCTCCTTGAATGATAACAGATTCTCAAAGAGTGCTCTGTATAAAGATAGCATTCACAATTTTACCACTATAGACCAAAAAGAAAACAAACAATAAAAGGGCTGGAGCAGCAGACAATAACTTGGAACTTCATCCGTAGGAAGATTATTTAAAACAGTTTTAGAGGCGTTTATGTTATGATAATTTAACTCCCCATGTAGGCATATGTTACCGCACTGAAAATTTTGATGAACAAAAATGAAAGTTATGCTACTGCTGCCATCTCCGCAAGTGATCAAATCTAACAAAGACAGTGTTCAAATTCAAATGAATTGTGACCACCAGGTCAAGGGAGGTGATTTTCCACCTTTACTCCACTCTCATGAGACACCACCTGGAGTATTGCATCCAGGTCTGGGGTGTCTAACACAACAGGGGCATGGGCCAGTTGGAGTGAGTCCAGAGGAGGGCCACAGAGATGTTCAGAGGGCCAGAAGCACCTCTTCTACTGAGAGACAGGCTGAGAGAGTTGGTGTTGTTGAGCCTGGAGAAGAGAAGGCTCTGGGAAGATTTCAGAGCAGCTTTCAACTGCCTGACAGGGGCCTAAAAGAAAGTTAAAGAGGGACTTTTTACAAGGGCTTGCAGTGACAGCACAGTGGGAATTGGCTTTAAATTAGAAGAGGGTAGATTTAGATTAGATAGTAGGAAGGAATTCTTCCCTGAGAGTGGTGAGGCACTGGGACAGGTTGCCCAGAGAAGCTGTGGATGCTCCATCCTTGGAAGTGTTTGAGACCAGGTTGTATGGCATCTTTAAGCAGCCTGGTCTAGTGGGAAGGTGCCCCGGCCCATGGCAGGGGGTTTGGAACTAGATGATCTTTAAGGTCCCTTCCAACTGAAGCCAATCTATGGCTATGATAAGTTAAAATTGTGATGTTAACTGCAATAAAAAGGCACATGAAATGTTTACATGACTAACCTGCTACTTAAAATTGACTAGGTTGTAATCTGTCAGCGAGGCTGAGGAGGGTACATAAAAGCAATACACTACAGCGCATCTTAAGAAAATAAAATGAAACATTCCTTCCTTAAGCATCCTCTTAATATCTTTGCTTTTCTACACCTGTAAGCCTGTACTTGAGCCCTGTGTACTTCTGTATTAATAATTATCACAAGTTTTCTCAGCTATTTTAGCACTGCTATGGATTTCAATTTCTATTTATTAACAAACATCAGTGAAAAATAAACCAGTACATTTACAATTGTAGTTACAGAAAAATATGTTACTCCTCTGCACCAGACAGTTGAACTCCTAGGAGTTTAACTTTAATGCTACCTTGCAAATATTGTTCCTGATAGACTACATGAGCGGAAGATACCAAACTTGACCTGAAGCTGTTCAACAGCAAAACTTTTATAACATCTTTCACAAATAACCTGAAGGCACATTTGAGCACCTGTAAATTACGGTTCAAACTAAGTCAAGCTGCACATTCTTATACTACAATCACAGTCCAATGAGATAAACCAAAACAGAATCTTGTCTGTAAATTAACAACAGAACTGTGAGTTGAATGCAGGACCATCAGCCAAAATCTGTAACTGTTATTGTCCTACATTAAACAAAAATAAAAGCAGAACTGTAGACTAAAGGACATAGTATGATATTGCAGCTAACTGGTTGACTGTCATGGGATGCAGCAGTTGCTTTCCCTTGCTGCAGGTTCAAATCTTTTTCTCTGCAGGAGCAGTAGTATTTATTCACCTAAGCAGTGAGGTGCTTTGGGAACCTAAGTCAACAATAACGTTTTGGGGGTTAGAAGAGCAGGATGGGTGATTAGTAGTTCTTCATAGAGAAACTCTGTCAGTTATTTATATTCAAGAGCATGTACCAAGGTAAGGAAAGCAGCAGAAATGGGGTTGCCTTTTTCTTCAGTAGCTAGCTGTACTAACAACCTGCAATTTGAGTTCCCCACAGGCCCACTCAAAGAACACAACTTTTGCGTAGGTATGCTGTTCATTTTACCTTTTGGACTCAGTTGTCTTGGGTCCTTTATTCTCCAACCAACTGGTAATTGTCCGTTGTTTACAAACTGAAAAACCACAGTTCACTACATTATTATATGAAACATGATAAAACTGCAACACGATTGCATATGAATAAGATAACTTGTACTGGATGAAGATAAAAACACCTCAATTAAGTTCTCATTAACATGTCTACTATGGGGAGCATCAAGGGACTAACACTATTAAAACTACATGTGATGCAGTATTTAATTTGCATCAGTCAGCAGCTGTAGGTTCTGTAATAATCTTTATAAAAGCCAGGCTTGGTGCATGGTGGGGCTTTTTTCATCCAACATTTTTTTCAATAGGCTTAAAAAAAAAATAAAATACAGTGAATAACTAGTTTAAGGGGAAAAAAAGGCAAATTGAACTTTCCACCTCTCATTACCACCTTTAATTCTGCTGAATTTTGGAATGAAGAGGCAATATGACAAAAGACCGTACACACTAGAAGTGACAAGTGCTGAGAAAAGGACTTTTTCTTTTCCCCTTCATCCATAAACTTGTAAACTCTATCAATGTTTACTCCCCTAAACAGCAACAAAATGTGAAGGACACAACTTTCTCAGATTTACTGACAATGACAGAGCTCCAGTGAGTGTGATCAGTCTTATCTCTGGGATGTTGCAGTTCAAACAAGCGTTCAATACAGCAGCAGCACATGAACATATTATTTAGAGACTTGGGAGGATGATAGGGAGAAAAAAAAATAAAATCAGTTATTTAACAACTGGAAGGTATTCTTCATTAATATAAGAAGGGGTTTTTAGTTTTGTTGTTATTTAAAGGTAATTCTGAAAATTTGGCAAGTAACTTCAGTTCCCTTTCCAGTTGCCAAGAGAAATCATATACCTGCCACTGCTGGCTGTGCAAGATGTTTACTCACTGCTTTCAACTGGGTAAGGAAAATGTGCCCTATTGCAACAGTAGTTTTGCAAACTTAAAAACCAGTACAGCACATCTGGCTATTTCGATTAATGGTCACTACACTATGGAAAGACTCAGCATTCTACTGCAAATGGAGATTGTGCAACTTGTAGCACCGGTACCTTATGCCATTGGCAACTTTAGAGACATTGTTTCACAAACGCTTCCCCTATCATTCAAGGCCTTGAATGCTTTTCCCAGCTGGTTACCAAGTATCCTGATCAACAGTGCAGAACTGCTAAAATGAAAAAGTAATCCACAGATGTTTTTCTGAAGCTGCACAAACTACAGTGCAGAACTGCCACCATGTGACTAGGTCACCAGGGAGTTATGCCAAGCGTATGTGGATTATAGGCACAAGGATACCTGTGCCATACTTAGCCATCTAATAACAAATGCTCACCTTCATCCCACAAAGACAAAAATAACAACTTCATGGATTTTTATGGAAACATCTTTATTTCTAAAGATTTACTAAAACTGAAGTCTATTAGTCTTTCTGTTTAAGAGATTTCACCACCTTCTGTTTGAAGTGTTAACCCAAATTGCCTGCAGGAAAGGGGAAAGAAGCAGCCAGAAAAAAAACCTGAAGAGACACGTTAAAACATGGGACAAATAAATCTCTTCAAAGGTAGCTGACTACCTCTTGAGCTGTGAACTTGAAGGAATACTTACTCATTAGCACAACAAATAGGAATGACAGCAGCAGCTGCAGAACAGAACTGAAATGGCTTTGGTCTGAATTTTAACATCCAACTAGCCATTTAAGCTCTATAACCAACACACACCATTTTTGTTTAATGCAACTAACATCTCTTTTAGCTACAGAGAAGGTGGTAAAAACCTAAGAGGCAACAAAAAGACAACATCTGCTTACATGCAGTGTGAACAACAAAACAAGGCTCTGGTGTAATTTTTTTTTTTAAGTAGTCTCTGAATTTTTATTCAAGATTCCCCAAATCATTTCCATATGACAAACCGTTCCTCAGGAACTGCCACTGAGGAAAACAACTGAATTTTTAAAAGATCCTTATTCATCATTCTGTACGAGTACATACACTTTATGTGTAGATAATAACTTTACACTATTATCTACCCAAAGTTGCACCTTCATTGCAGGTTACTGAGGTTTAACACATCAACCAAAGACCACAGCAAATCTGTTTGGGTTTTGTTTTTTTTTTTTTTCCCCTCCCTGCATTCTTTTCTTATTGTGCATTAAAATTTTATACTGACATGCTTAGCTCTAAATAAAAATAACTTACGGAAGCCATGTGGGAACTTTCTACGCAGCACTGTTACACAGCAGGAGGAGCTCCACACGCGACCAGCAAGCAGCGCTCTAGGTCTGCAGCCACATGCTCATGTGGCCTCCTGTCCTTACCCTTAGTTCTCCCTGCCGTGATAGCCTGGCTGAACATCATTTCTCCTGCAGCAAGTACCTGTCCTCTCACATACGAAACTACCTTTAGCAGCTCACACCTCACTTGGACGTTTTCACTGTTACTGAAAGTTTATAATGATTGAGGCACAAAGCCAGGATAACGATCCTGTACTCAAAGCCGTCTCCAAAGGGAAGCAACGCGCACTACCCCACACCACCGGGCTCGCGTACACGCGACACGCTGGCACCAGGAAGCCAAGTTAGAGACGATTCCAAGGCCAGCTCCGGCGAGGCTACGTGCACCGGGCACAAGCGGCCTTTCGCCACTAAACGCTGCCCTTCCTCAAGCGCATCACGGGAACAGAAGCACAGCAGGGATGCAGTGAGCAGCGAGGAACGACACCGCAACTCGGCGGAGCCCCCACCCGACCCGGCCGCC
>NW_009929782.1:11913-12218 GCF_000696875.1 Nestor notabilis | reverse complement strand
TTCCACTGAGGGCACCCTGGGGGGGGAAATGGGGGGTTAGGGGGGGCCCCAGCCATGGGAACCCCCCCATGGGACACTCACTTCTCCTCCATAGCAGCTGGAGATGCCCATCAGGATGGGGCAAGGAGCCAGCGCTGGCCGGGAGCCCTTAAGGAGGATGAGGACAACCCATGGGGGGGCTCCAGGGCTTCTGCTCCTGGGGGGATCTACCTGGAAGGGACTTGGGGGGCACCAAGGGGGAGCAGGGAAGGGGTATGGAAGAGGGGAGAGGACAAATGGCGCTGGGGGACACGAAGGGACAGGGA
>NW_009929782.1:7914-11817 GCF_000696875.1 Nestor notabilis | reverse complement strand
CTGAGGGGTACCCCAAAGGGGCCTGGAAGTGCATGGGGGCACCCAAAGGGACCTGAGGGGTACCCCAAAGGGACCTGGAAGTGCATGGGGGCACCCAAAGGGACCTGAGGGGTACCCCAAAGGGACCTGGAAGTGCATGGGGGCACCCAAAGGGACCTGAGGGGTACCCCAAAGGGGCCTGGAAGTGCATGGGGGCACCCAAAGGGACCTGAGGGGTACCCCAAAGGGACCTGGAAGTGCATGGGGGCACCCAAAGGGACCTGAGGGGTACCCCAAAGGGGCCTGGAAGCACATGGGGGCACCCAAAGGGACATGGAAGCACATGGGGGGCACCCAAAGGTGGATGAGGGTACCCCAAAGGAACCTGGAAGCACATGGGGGGCACCCAAAGGCTCAAACGCACATGGGGGCCCCCCAAAAGGTCCAGAAAGGTACTGGGGACTCTTGGAGGGGACACAAGGATGGGGGAGCAGGGAGCAAAAGCAGCATCCCCAGGGAACAATGTCTCTGCCAAGGATTATCCCACGTTCATCCCACTTGGAGCCACATTTTGGGGTTAGAACCTTCCAAACCCACTCTAACGGGGTCCCCCCTGGCTGGGTCAGTGGTGGCAGCTCTGCTCTGACCCCCCCAACCCCGAATCACTGCTTTTTGCTCCTCACCCCCCCCAAATGATGGGCTTTGGTGGGCAACAAGTGGTTAAAAGATCGTCCTTAAATCCCAGAGCTGGAAACCAGGATCTGGCAGCAGGAGCCTCTGTGCAGGCCGGGATCCAGGGACGCTGCTGCTGCCCCAGAACCAGCTTCTCGCCTCTGCTTTGGGCCAAAAAGGGGTGGAAAGAGACACAAATTGTTGTTAAAATCCAGATTTGGGGGGGCTGGGACTTAAAAAGGTGCCAAATCCCTGGAATTCAGGGTTGGTTTGGGGAAAAGAACGGATTGAAAAGGGATTGGTATAGAAGGAATGGGGTTTGTGGAGTGTGCTGGAAGTGGCCATGGTTGGACCTGCTCCATGGAAGGTCCCTGCCCAGGGCAGGGGTTGGAGCTGGAGGAGCTTTAAGGTCCCTTCAACCCAACCCATTCCATGCTTCTATGATTCCATGATCATATGAATCCATGATTCCGTGATTATATGAATCACTGTTTCCATAATTCCTTGATTCCATGATTTTATGATTGCATGATTCTACGATTTGATGATTCCCTGACCCCATGATTCCCTGATTCCATCATCCTATGATCCTATGATTCCATGACTCCACCATCCTATGACATCCTATGACCGCTTTACTGCATCCCACAGGGATTCAGAGCACCCCACAGGGCACCGGCGCATCCCAAGCCCATCGGAACACCCCGTTTTCCCCATGGAACCCCCGATGGAACCCGCGTCTCTGTGACATCAGCCCCAGCACCAAGGGACCTGCACCCGGCCCCGGTGGCCCCGGCACAGTCGTGCGTTGGGCGCGGTGGTGGTGACACTGGTGACACTGGTGACACTGGTGACAGTGAGTGGTGGTGACAGTGGTGACAGTGGTGACACGGGTGACAGTGAGTGGTGGTGACAGTGGTGACAGTGGTGACAGTGAGTGGTGGTGGCAGCTCCTCGGTGTCACTCTCTGGTGGCAGCGATGCTTTTGCTCCGTGTCCTCATCCTGCTGGCGCTGTCGTGGCCGGTCCACGGCTCATGGGAGAGCTGTGGGTGAGTGGCACCAGCTCATGGGGTTCCATGGGGGGGTCCCGCTGGTCACCCCCGAGCTCACCCCGGTGCTGCTGGGGTGGGACTGGGAGCACCAGCGCGTTGACAGCACAGCTCGTCTACGGGCCACCCCATGGGCTTCCTTGTCCTGCAGCACCCTATGGGGAGGGATGATGATTGACCTTCATCCCCTCCAGCACCAAGTAATGGGCTTCTGCTTCCAGAGGGAGCTGTGGGACCCGGCCCATGGCTGCTTACTATGGGATGTCGCGCATCGTCGGGGGCATGGATGCGCAGCCGGGCTCCTGGCCGTGGATCGTCAGCATCCAGATCCCTGTGGGCACGGGCTTCGTACACATCTGCGGAGGGTCCCTCATCCCCCCCCAGTGGGTCCTCACGGCTGCCCACTGCTTCCTCGAACACAAGTAAGGAGGAGAAGGGCACGGGGAGGGATTCCCGCAACAGGGAATAGCCAGCACCATGTGCTGCTCCCATCCCATTCCCTTCCCCACCCCGTCCTGGACACACTCAGGAGAAGGCTGGGTTCGTGCTCGCTGCCTCCAGCAGCTTCCAGCTGGACATTCCTTGAGCCTAAGGCGTGCTGGGGCAGTGCTTCCCCTTGGGAAGCAGCACCATCCTATCAAACCAGCCACTGTCAACCACCCCGTACTGAGTGAGAATCATAGAATCACGGACTAGTTAGGGTTGGAAAGAACATTAACATCATCTAGTTCCAACCCCTGGCCATGGGCAGGGATGCCTCACACTAGAGCAGGTTGCTCCAAGCCCCTGTGTCCAACCCAGCCTTAATGGGATGGGGCACCCAAACCTTCTCCATTCAGCCCATCCCAGTGTCCCAGCACTTTCCCAGGGAAGAGCTTCTTCCTTCTCTCCAACCTGAACTTCCCCGTTGCAGTTTGAACCCACCAGCCCTTGTCCTATCCCTCCAGCCCCTGCTGAAGGTCTCTCTTCTCCCCCCACCTCCCAGCTTCACCATGGATTGGTTCCTGATGATCGGAATCACTGACCTCGTGTGGTTAGGTCCCGAGACCCAAAAACGCTGGATCAGGAGGGTCTTCATCCACGAGCGTTACACCAACATCTCGGACGGCCACGACATCGCGCTGGTGGAGCTGGACCAGCCTGTCCAGTGCGGCTACTACGTCCAACTCGCCTGCTTGCCCGACAAGTCGCTGCAGGTGGGCCGGCTCTCCGAGTGCTACATCAGTGGATGGGGCAGCAGGACGGCCAGAAGTGAGTGTCCAGAGAGTCCTCGAGCCCTTGGGATGCCGGGCTTGAGGCTGCATCAAGAGATGGGCAGGACCCAGCGTGGAATCATGGATGGGTTGGAAGGGAGCTTGAAGCTCAACAAGTTCTAACCAAGGGGCAGGGACACCTTGGAGCAGGTTGCTCCAACCTGGCCTCGAACACTGCCAGGGATGGAGCATCCAAACCTTCTCCACTCAACCCATCCCGGTGTCCTCATAGTGATGAACTTCTCCTTATCTCCAACCTGAACCTCCCCTGTTGCAGTTTGAACCCATCACCCCTTGTCCTGTCACTGCTGAAGGCCCCTCTCCACATCCCTGCAGCCCCTGGAAGCTGCTCTGAGCTGCTTCTCGCCCCCAGCCCCACCGCCCCCTAGGGGAGCTGCTCCAGCCCCTGCTCATCCTCATGGCCTCCTCTGGCCTCACTCCATCCATTCTCCAGCCAACCCTGATCCCGTTGTGTCCCCGCAGCAGGAGGATCATCCCAGACGGCCCTGCAGGAGGCCAAGGTCCGCCTCATCGACGTCAACCTCTGCAACAGCAGCCAGTGGTACAAAGGGTCCATCAAGAACCACAACCTTTGTGCTGGGTACCCCCAGGGTGGCATCGACTCCTGCCAGGTAGGGACGTGCCACGGCGGCTTCCTTCTCCTCTCTCATCTGCAGGTCCTTGCTCTGTGTCCCCCTTTATCCCGGCTTAGGAAGCACATCCAGTGCTCCCGGTCCAATTCCCAGTGCTGGAATACGCACACATCCATCATCCCTGTGCAGAGATCACAGAATGAGCCAGGTTGGAGAAGACCTTTAAGAGCATCAAGTCCAACCACTGCTGATTCCACCACTAAACCATGGCATGATCATGGATTCATGGAATGGGTTGTGTTGGAAGGGAGCTTAAGCTCATCCAGCTCCAACCCCCCTGCCACGGGCAGGGCCCC
>NW_009929782.1:7296-7718 GCF_000696875.1 Nestor notabilis | reverse complement strand
CCCCCCCCCGGCCACGGGCAGGGACACCTTCCACTAGGCCAGGTTGCTCCAAGACCCATCTAACCGGGGCTGGTTCATCCAAACCTTCTCCCTTCAATGCATCCCAGTGTCCCAGCACCCTCAGAGTGAGGAACTTCCTTCTCTCCAACCCGAGCTTCCCCTGTTTCAGTTTGACCCCATCACCCCTTGTCCTGTGGCTCCAACCCGTGATGAAGGTCCTTCTCCACATCCAAACGATGAAGGAGAACCCAACCTTCCATCCCCACAACAAGCTTCCGTAGGTCCATCACTGACCTGGCCGCCCAGCACCATCCTCATCCTCTCTCCTTCTCCTCCATAGGGTGACAGCGGTGGCCCCCTCATGTGCAGGGACAACCACGCCGACTTCTACTGGCTGGGTGGGGTGGAGCGGTGGGGCGGGG
>NW_009929782.1:0-7267 GCF_000696875.1 Nestor notabilis | reverse complement strand
CTCAACCCAGGCCTTCCACGACTGGATCCTCTTTCAGCTGGGGCTGCTCCGCTCCGCGGGAGCCACCACGACCCCCCGCGCATGGACCCACTTCCACTCATCCTACGCTCCCATCCAGCAGACAGCGCCAATCCCAACGGCGCCCAGCATGGGCGGCTCCTGCCCGTTCCCGTTCCAGAAGCTGGTGGACTTCTTCAGTCGGGTGCAGGAGCTGCTGCAGGTTCTAAGGGGGAAGAAGACTTGAGGAGCAACATCAGTGGCCGGGACCTTTGTCCTGCTCCTCAACACGCACATTGAAGTTGGCCTGATCTTAAATAAAGTCCCTTGTTTTCACGTAGACGCTTTTTAGCCCCTTGTCTTCTTCTGGTCCATTAGGAGGGATAGGGCTGAGGTTTGAGTGATGGAGGGTGGGGAACAGAGGGAAGAGGAATCCTGGAATCATGGCATCAACCAGGTTGGAAAAGACCTTCAAGAGCACCAAGTCCAACCTTTACCCCACCATTAAACCATGGCATGATGAGGGAGGGGGACACCTTCCACTAGACCAGGATGCTCGAAGAGATGCGCCTTGAACACTGCCAGGGATGGAGCATCCAAACCTTCTCCCTTCAACCCATCCCAGTGTCCCAGCACCCTCAGTGAAGAACTTCCTTATCTCCAACTGAACCTCCCCTGTTCCAGTTTGAACCCATCACCTCTTGTCCCATCGCTCCAATCTGTGATGAAGGTCCCTCTCCACACCCAAATGACGAGGGAAAAGCCCAACCTTCCACCCCCATAACTTTCATACAAGCCTCTGTAGGTCCATCATTGAGCAGAACCTCTCTGTGCATTGAACACAGCTCTGGGTGGTGCTGCCGTGGCCACCCAACATCATCCTCATCCTCTTCCTTTGGAACCCCAGATGTTCCCCTCTCCACCTCCTGACTTCCAGCCTCATGGGTGGATGTTTCCATGATGTTCTCCTCATGGAAAAGGAGATGGTGCAGCCAGGCCCCAGCTTAAGGGCTAAAGAGGAGACTTGTGCTGCTGACCCCACCTCCAATGGAATGAAGGACCCAAAAGCACCCACGTACATCAAAATACCACCTTGACAAGGATGCTTCGGGGGGTTTCATCCCGTTTTCACCTCTTTTGGACCCGATCTGCACCCGTCCAACGTGAACACGCGGCTCCTTGTGTCCGCTTCAGCTTCTAGGCTCAAGATTGGCCCCTTTCAGAGCAAATCCCAAAAGGAAGAGTGGGAAAAATCCATATTTCAGCCAAATCTCCAGGAATTTGGGGCTTTTATTCTGAGGAGCAGCACAAAACAACCACCAACAGCCCCTACAGTGAGTTGAGCCCCTTCCAAAGCCCCTCTTGACACTGGGTGCACCTTCCAAGCACCGTTTCCCGAGCCAGATCCTAAAGGAAAGCCAGATCCTCCCAGTTTGTGGTCAAAACCCGCGTAGACGAGGCCCGCAGTGATACGGGTCAGTGGTGACCTTGGCAGTGCTGCGGTAAAGGGAGGATGTGATGAGCTTAAAGGTCTTCTCCAAGCTGGTTGATGCCATCATTCTGGCCTATGGTTGCCCATAGGCACCACGGACCTCGCCTGGTTCCTACAAGTGCTTAGGAGCGGATCTGGATGAGCTGAAGTACTGGAGAACGGCGAGTGTCACGTTTGTCAGGAGGGACAGGATGATGTTCAACCAGAATTCGATGGTGTTCCTCTTGGTGGCGGAATGGATGTGGCTCTCATCATCCAGCCTACGGGCCACCGCGCTCAGGCCCATGGCTTTCTCCAAGAAGCCTTCCTTGAGCAACATGTCCTTCTCCTGCGAAGCCACAGTGAGCCCCAGGAGCAAGAGAAGGGACCCAGATGGGACCCCCTTAAGTGCCACCCCATGGACCCATGTTCTCCTCCCCCTGGGTACCTTTAACTTGTGGTTGATCATCTGGAGGTTCTCATCCAGCTTCTTCTGGTAGCATCCATCCAGCTTCTTCTGCAGCTGGAGCGTGTACTCCTGGTAGCCACGTGCCTGGTCCTGCAGCTTCTGCTTGGATTCAGCCTCCTGCTTCATCCGGATCTCCATCGCCCGCATGGCTCGCTCGTACTCGTCCTGCTGAGCTGGTGACAGAGACACGGAGGTGGCGCCAGGGCAGGGGCTGAGGACGTGAGCCCCTCAAGGGGTGCTCAGCACCCAGCAGTGGCCGGTCTCAGCCCAGAGCTTACTTTGCTTCTGCTTCTCCTTCTCCGTCAGGGAGCTGTCCATGTGGAGGATGGTTTTGGCAACATCCTCTTTGCTCTGGAGGAACTTCTCCAGGACATCATCAGCCTGAAAGGCCACAGGCAGAGACGAGGAGTCAAGGGGAGGAGGAGCAGGAGTGGCTCCTTAGGGAAGGGGATGGGACACGCATGAGGAGCTGCTGCTGTTCCTACCTTCACCCCTTTGCCAGGCAGCTCCTGGTATTTCTTCACCAGTTCCTCGCAGTCCTCTCTGAAACGCTGGTAACCCCCCACCATGCCATAGGAACCGCTGTTGATCCTTGTCTCCACGTCCTGGTAGAGGTCCCTGAGAGCATCCGTGCACTTGTCCTGGGACATCTGCTCATTGTCCGTGTGGAACTTCTCCAACATTCCCTCTACTTGATGCTGTGAGGAGGGAAAGACCAACCTCGGCTTCATAATCCACTGCTCTCATGCCCGGTGGAAATCAGGACATGGAATCATGGGATGGGCTGGGTTGGAAGGGACATTAAAGCTCATCCAGCCCCATGGGCAGGGACACCTTCCATAGAGCAGGTTGCTCCAACCTGGCCTTGAACACTGCCAAGGATGGAGCATCCAAACCTTCTCCACTGAACCCATCCCATTGTCCCAGCACCCTCACAGGGAAGAGCTTCATCCCAAGATCCCATCTAAGTCTTCCCTCTTCCCATTGGAAGCAGTTACTCCTCATCATATCCCTCCATCCCTTGTCCAAGGCCCCTCTCCAGGTTTCTTGTAGCCCTTTAGCCACTGGAGCTGCTCTAAGGTGTCCCCTT
This sequence comes from Nestor notabilis, assembly GCF_000696875.1. Taxonomy (NCBI): domain Eukaryota; kingdom Metazoa; phylum Chordata; class Aves; order Psittaciformes; family Psittacidae; genus Nestor; species Nestor notabilis. The sequence goes on along the minus strand of NW_009929782.1, from coordinate 4,240 downwards.
CAGGAGCCTTCTCTTCTCCAGCTGCCCCAGCCCAGCTCTCTCAGCCTGGCTCCAGAGCAGCATCTCCACAGGTGACCTGTGATTCCACCTCCTATGGTCCTATGGTGCCACCTCCTATGGCCCTATGGTTCCACCACCCATGGCCTTACGGTTCCACCTCCTATGGCCCTATGGTGCCACCTCCTATGGCCCTATGGTTCCACCACCCATGGCCCTACGGTTCCACCTCCTATGGCCCTATGGTTCCACCACCCATGGCCTTACGGTTCCACCTCCTATGGTCCTATGGTGCCACCTCCTATGGCCCTATGGTTCCACCACCCATGGCCCTACGGTTCCACCTCCTATGGCCCTATGGTTCCACCACCCATGGCCTTACGGTTCCACCTCCTATGGTCCTATGGTGCCACCTCCTATGGCCCTATGGTTCCACCACCCATGGCCCTACGGTTCCACCTCCTATGGTCCTATGGTGCCACCTCCTATGGCCCTATGGTTCCACCACCCATGGCCCTATGGCCCCACCTCCCCAGAGCCCAGAGGATGATGGTCTCCTACCATGAGGTCCTTCTGGAAGAGGCAGATGTCCTCCTCGAACGCCCGCTCCATGAAGAGCTCCAGCGCCTCCCTCCTGCACTGGGCGTGCAGGTCCTGCAGCTCCTGCGCCGTGGCCGTGGGCAGCTTCACCCTCGTCTCCATCAGCTCCCGGTACCGGCCCAGAGCGTCCTTGAGCGCCGCCGCGTTCTGCACTTGCGCCAGGGCCAGCACCGCGTTGCCCAGGCACGGCACCACCCCGCTCCGGATGGCGCCCACGAAGGACACCACCAGCTCCACCAGCACTGCCAAGGTGAGGGGACAGGAGGGAGTCAGGGGTCCCCTTCTTCCCATGGAGGCTGGGGCTGGAAAAGCCCATCATCTGGTTCCACCTCCCACCAGAGCATGTGGCTCCAGCCCGGCCTTGAGTGATGGAGCATCCAGCACCTTAATGATCATAAAGGTCTTTTCCAACCTGGTTGGTTCTATGGTTCTGTGACTCTTTGGGCAACGTGTTCCAGCATCCCACCACCCTCAGAGTGAGGAACTTCTCCTTATCTCCAACCTGAACCTCCCCTGTTGCAGTTTGAACCCATCACCCCTTGTCCTATCACTGCTGAAGGTCCCTCTCCACATCCCTGCAGCCCCTGGAAGCTGCTCTGAGCTCTCCAGCAGCTTCTCTTCTCCAGCCCCAACGTCTCCAATGGGAGCTGCTGCAGCCCCTGCTCATCCTCGTGGCCTCCTCTGGCCTTGCTCCAGCAGCTCCGTCGCCTCCTGATGTTGAGGACCCCAGTGCTGGGTGCAGCACCCAAGTGGGGTGTCAGCAGAGCAGAGCAGAGGGGCAGGAGCTGCTCACGCTTGATGCAGCCCAGGACACGTGGGGGGGTGTTGATGGGTCCCATTGAGCTTCTCCTCACCCAACACCCCCAAATCCTTCTCCTCAGGCTGCTCTGAACCACTTCACCCATCCTATAGCCTGGGATGGTCCCATGTGCTATGTTGAGCTCCATGAGATCCTCATAGTCCCACCCCTCCGGCATGTCCAGCTCCCTCTGGATCCCACCCTTCCCTCCATCATATCAACCCAACCACACAGCTTGGTCTCTCCTAACTCTTTCCACCCCACCTGCAACACCCAGAAGCTCCAAACCCAGAGGCAGGGCCATCATCCAGCAGCAAAATCCCTCCCTCATCACTTGCTCCTTCCCCAGACACGAGCCCCAGGAGCACTCACTGCTCCCCGTTACGATGTGGCCACCAGGGATGGTTTTAGGTGGAGCCTCCTCCCAGATGTAGCTGCAGAACTTCTCCATTTGCTGCTGGAATTCCGGGTTGAGCTCCTTGTCCTCCAGCTGCTCCAAGTGCTCCAGGTTCTTCCTGTTTCCCGGCGGCTCAAAAGTGAAGCACTTGCGATGCGGGAAGAAGCGGCGGATGCATTCCCGGAGCTGGTTGTAGTGCTCGCTCCTCGGGCTGCCCTCTGGGGTGGAGGAGGCCACGGGAGCAGATCAGCACGTCTGGGTCCCACTGGATGTGCCTGGGCTTGGACGTGTCCCCAGCATCTCTCCATCACCTTCCACTTACCAGCCTTGAGCTTCAGGGCCTCCTCCAGGTATTGGTCCTCGGTGATTTCCTTCCCATCCTTCTCCAGGCACAGGGTGAAATCCCGAACGGCCCAGATGAAAGCTGGGAAGAAGAGGACAAACTTCTCCGGCTCCTCCACCTCACCCGCTGTGGGCACTGCCTTCAGCTTGATGTGCTCGCTCAGCTTCACCACGTAGCTACGGAGCTGCTAAGGAGACAGGGAGCCCACCACCACCTCGATGGGACGGAGCAGCCTGGAGGGGGCACGGGATGGGCTGGAAGGGACCTTAAGGCTCGTCTAGTTCCACTAGAGCAGGTTGCTCCAAGCCCCTGCGTCCAACCGGGGCTGGTTCATCCAAACCTTCTCCATTCAACCCATCCCAGTGTCCCAGCACCCTCATAATGAACTTCTTCCCAACATCCCACCCAACTCTTCTCTTTTCCAGCTGGAGCCGTTCCTCCTCATCCCATCCCTCCATCCCTTGTCCAAAGCCCCTCTCCAGGTCTCCTGGCGCCCCGTTAGGCACCGGAGCTGCTCTAAGGTCTCCCTGGAGCCTCCTCTTGGCCAGGCTGGACAACCCCAGCTCCCTCAGCCTGGCTCCAAGCACCATCTCCTCAGCCTTGAGGTCCGCAGCTCCTCAGGACCCAAAGCTCAGGAGCTGTGTGAGGACCTGGGCTTTACCAGCCCCTTGTCACTGGTGTCCCACCAAGGATACTGCAGCTGGTCCAAGGCTTGTTGGTCAATGGTGCCTCTGCTGTTGTAGATGAGGGTGCTGGAGAGCAGGATGGAGAGCACGAAGAGCCACGTGTCATTCACGGCGTCGCCCTGGAACAACCACCACCGGCTCTTGGCCACAAGAACCCCCCAAATCCCAAACCCCAAATGTCCCCATGGAACCAACAGCCCATGGAGAGGTCCAGGCCACCTCCTGGCTTTCTGTAGCTGGGCTGGTCCCCAGCTTAGCCCCACAGGTCCATCCGGAGCTGCTGCTGCACCTTGTCCTCCCCAACCTGCTTCCCCATGGATCTGGCTCCCTGGAGCACACAGGCTGAAGAGCTCCATCCGTGGTGGGAACGTCGGGAGCCTGCTCACTGGGGTTGGCCCCTCAGGACTGTCCACAAAGTGCTGGGAATGTTTAGAACTCCGGGATGATGGAATCCGAGAATCATAGAATCCCGGAGTAATGGAATCATGGAATTGTAGGATCAAGGAACAGCAGAATCGTGGAATCACAGTCACGGAGGCATGGAATGAGAGAATTGTGGGACAATAGAATCGTGGGATCATAGAATCATGGAATAATAGAATGATGGAATCATGCAATCATAGATTCATGGAGTCATGGAATAATAGAATCATGGAATCATGGAATCCACCAGGTTGAAAAGACCTTTAAGCTCACCAAGTCCAACATTCCCAGCACTCCAAGGCCACCACTAACCCCTGGCACTGAGGGCATCACCTACACGGTGTGTGGACACCTCCAGCCTGTTCCAAGGCCTGAGCACCCTCTGGGCAAGGAATTGCTCCCAGTCTCCATCTGAACCTCCCCTGGCGCCACTGGAGGCTCCACACACGGACCTCCTGCTCCTCACCCACCTTCTCCACATCTCCCAACCCTTCGGTGTCCAGCAGCACCAGCGTAAGCCCGGGCTGGAGGGGATGAGGGACGCACCAAACCCAGATCCCTTTGGTGTGAGCCTGCACGCTGGAGCCAACGGAGAAGCCTGTGGGGAGGACACAGCGGAGCTCAATGGGGTCGGACACGGAGGAGGAAGCTCCAGGTCGACGTCTGGGACCCCCCTCACCTCCTCTGTGGCCCAGCAGCCTGTTGCCCAGGTAGGACTTGCCGCTGCGGTAGGGCCCCACGATGGCCACCACCACCACGGGCTCGGTGATGCCCAACAGCACCTGCAGGGTCTCCTGCTGCAGCACCAAGCCCTGCTCCGGGGTGTTCGCCACCAGGCACATGGGCGCTGCCATGTGCACCTTGGATGCCATCACTGACCACCCGCACCTGCAACGGAGGAGCTGAGATGGGGACGTGAAGTTGATGGTGGTGAGGACACCCCGCAGTCCCGACTGGAGCCTCTACTTCATCCCTGCACCCAGCTGGAACATCCC
>NW_009929781.1:61747-63601 GCF_000696875.1 Nestor notabilis | reverse complement strand
GCCTCAGCATTCTTTCCAGGAGAATCTGCTGAAGAATGCCATGAGGGCTTATGTCTCCTAAACCATACAGGTCATTGTGGTCTTAATAAAAAAATATCTTCTTTCTGTTTACTTTTCCAGGATCTTTGTATCAGAATTAAATAAGGAGAGAACTATTAGGAATAATAGGCACAATAAATTGTGCCTGTATGATGTTTTCAGGTAATTCTGTTATCTAGCATAGACACAGTTAGGAGGGCTGCTATACCGGGGGGAAAAAAAAAAAAAAAAAAAAAAAGTAAGTTAATCTGCTGATGTTGTCAAGTTCTTACTATCACCCGAGAATGTAAAATAGTGTTGGAGGTCTTTCTGAATTTCAACAGTAGGATCAAGGTAGGGAGGGCTCTCAAACCCTCCATTGAGGGGGAAAATCATGAAATAGTGTCAATAAAAATTCTTCCTTCTTATTATAAGGAACTTCTTCCCCTTTTGCAAAACAGAGAAGATTCACTTCTTCTGGCAAAAGTGGATTCTAGGGGGAAGATAAAACAGCTGGGAACAGGTATCAGGCAACCTACAACATTCTCTGGCATTGCAGTCCATGTTGTTGAGTACTCCAGTACCAAGAATGAGAAAAGGTAGTTTACAATGCAAGGAAATGTGACTAAAATCCATAAGCATGAAAAAAATGGAAACTCAAAACGGTTTTGTTGGATTGTTACTTCATAATGAGCAACAATGAGAAAGTATTTAATAACTCCTTGAGCAGACACTAGGGTCTTTTGCCACCTCAAAGAAGAAATTTTTCTGTGTTGTCCTACCTTGTACATGGAGCAGCTATGAGAAAATTCTGTTTTCTTTTTCTGCAGTCACATACATATTCAAAGAAAAAAATGCAGCAAAGGAATCCTCCAAAGTGTGAAGGGCATTGCCCTTTTTCATGCACAACTAATTCCCATCATCCAAACAGAATACCCTCCTCTGATGACTACACCGCTCCTGGGATCTTGGAACTGCAGAGCCAAGAAGAGAGCGGCTCATAACTATGCATATTCCATCAGCTGTAACATGGTAACTGCAGCATCTAGAGCTGTTTGTGAAGGTGCTCTTGCTGCTAACTGTCCCTCAGCAATTAGGGATTTAAATTCTTTTCCATGTTCCTATGATGACCTCATCCACAAAATCTGTAAACTTATTATAATTAAGAAAATCATAACATGCCAGAAGGAGCTAATAATTTGACATTCTAAACTGCAAGCTTGCCAGATCTGACCATCTTGGTCCCTCTCAGCAGGATCTTGCATCAGTCTGTTTTGTCCTCACAAATGGCACATAGTATATGTATATTTTGTCTGTTGCCTTTGAATCTGCAATGACAATTCAAGGTCCTTGACAAATATTTTTGCAGGTTCAAATGAGGCCTCATTAATGGAAGCACTTCTATCTACATGCAGCATGTCCAACAATCTACAGGTTCTGTGCATATTCTTATGCAGAATTTGGAGCAATGTGGCTTTCTTTCTTTCAAATTTCTGGAAACTTCAAGAATTACCTGATGCAAAGGTACCAGAAGGACCAGCTTGTGCTCTAAGACAAGGATTGAATCTTTCTTTTTCCTAAGTCTGAAGGACAGCCCTAACAAAATTCTTCAAAACCATTTGCTTCCACTCTGTGGTGTCCTGCAGCTAACTTCTTATAGAGGTCCCAGTGATGTCCTGGAGGTCAATTTTAAATGGATATGAGACAGGAATCAAGAAAAATATTACTGAAAGTATCCTGAGTCTTTTTTAGCTTTTGATATCCCTTTTATAAAAGTACTTAGGTTGGAATAAAGTAAATGTAACTGTAAGCAAAAGGAACACTGAATATATGCTA
>NW_009929781.1:57693-61716 GCF_000696875.1 Nestor notabilis | reverse complement strand
AGGAATGCCTGACTTGGAAAAAAAGGTCAATATTTAAAACTAGAAGACATGAATCTTACATTTCTTGTGCTTGGGACACCTAGTGGAGAATGCTTTACAGAAGAAGAAAATAAAAAACAAATTTGCCAAGCCCTCTGTGTAACCTACAGCAGAAAACTTTCCCATGAAGCGTATTTGCTTCTCTCTCATATACTTTAAAAGGACTGTTAGTTTTGCTGCTACTATGGAAACTAGGCAAAGAGTAAACAAGAGGAAAAACTATCATATTCACAAGTGTTGCTACTACAGTTTATTATTTGTATTACCATATCATCTAGAAGCCCAAGTTACAGACCAAAAGTCATTGTGATAAAAATCTTAAATTTGGGAGAAAATTCAGGGGTTTTTTTATGAAAAAGTCATAAGCTGCTCATCTGAAACACATCTCTCACCCTGTATTGTACTTTATTTACCAAGTCTGAACTTTCATTAGCTTCAGCAGAATGCTGGGTCTTGTTTCTTTAAAAAAGCATTAATTAATTTCTCTCCAATAGAAACAGGCTGATCAGTTTGCAATTTTGCATTTTAAAGTTGCACATTCTAAAATCATCACAATGTGTGTTTTATCACAGACTGTTTCTCAGTCTAGTGCCTACATGTCAGAAGTGCTCTTATTGGTAGGATACAAGCAGAAATTCACAATAACAAATATAGCCATTGTCATAGCAATTCAGACCAATTTATCTAGTCCAATATCCTCTTTCTGACAGTGACCAGAATCAGAGGAAAGGGCAAGAAACCATGAAATTGGCAATTACAGAATAACCTTTCAATAGGTAAAGTTGCTTCTTAATCTGAATGTAGGAGTCAGTTTATAACCTGAAGCTTGAGCGTTCATAGAAATTGTGCTAAACTTTTAACTCATATGGTATCTTATGGCAGCAAGTTCTATATTTCTCAAATGTATTACCGTACTATTATTGTATAAGCTTAATTTTAAAGGTATTTCCTTGTGGTTTTACTTTTGCTGGATTTTTGCTTTTGAAATGCAAAAGTAATAAGTTTTGTAGATTGGATTTTAGCAGCCCCTGCATTCATCCTCAAGGCAAACATAAACTATGTTTCTGCAATCCTAGAAGGAGAAGCTCATAACATAGAACCTTAAACTCAAACACTTTATATCTAGCTACACTCCTTTTCTACTCTATCACAATTATGGTTTAAGCTTTTTATATGTATAAATATATATATATATACCTATGTACGTAAGTATACATGCATGAATATACATGTGAATATATATTTCTGATAACCATCCAATAACACACACACAGACACAGCATTAAAACTTCTCTATTGCTGATCACTGGAAAGCAGTTTTATTAGCCTTTGAAAAGAACAATGAAGGTGTAAAAAGTTAAAAAACAAAAATTAAATGTACGTCGCCCAAACAGCCTAGGGAATTTAGCCATATATTTAGCTATCAAAACTAACTGAAGAAATGAGTGACTTACTACTTTGAAAATACCAGCTCCATTGTTTGGAAGATCATTAATAGAGATATTCATATATGCAGACCAAGTGCCTAAAAGACTGCTTTGAAAATCAAAACCTACCCAAATAAAGGAAAACAATGAGAAACTCTGACAAAGAATGATCCATCTATATGGTACAGTACTAAATGGGTCTTCTACAAACCTTGTTGCACTGGGTGAAGTGTCTTAATGTAGATGAGTATACAGCTACCTTTGTTGAATACACACTGTAGCTACTAAAGTCAGTGAACCTGAGTTATAGGAAAACTAATAGAAATTGTATGAATACAACTTCTATAATGCTCATAAAACAGATCAATGCTTAGCAAATACTGTATCTCACAGGGAAAAGTAGTTATAACAGCTAATGATAACTAACAACAATTTAGTAACAGAACTGTACTCAATTATTACATAAACTTGTAATTTTAGCACCAAGAATTCAGCTGTTCTTAACAGACACTTTCAAACAAAGAGGAAAGTTTCTGAGAGCCTGATCAAATATTGGCTGAAATTCCAGGATATACTCCCGTTGACTTGAATGGCTTTTGGATAGAGCCCAGAAATTGTTGAATCTGCTTGCTTTGAAGAGGCAGCAAAACTTCATACTCCTGGTTAGTCCTATGAACCACCAATATTTAAGAAACCAGTCCTCCTTAATGACAAATCACACCTCCAAATTGCTTTCACAGTGGTGATACCCTGGAGCTAAGCAAGACCCTGAGCTGTCCTTCAGGTTTTTTTGCCACCAAAAGTATTGCCAGTAAGTACAGCTCTGTTTCCACCTGCAGCATACTCTAAATGAAGGTAAATAAGGCATTCATGCAAGAAATTAACACATGGCATAAAATAATACTGAGCTTCAGGGTGAAATTCAAAAAGTATAACAGTGTGTGTGCAGTCCCAGGCAGTGGCTCAGTAAGACAGCTCATACCCCTAATAGATGGATTGACAGAACAAGCACACAAACCAAAACTAACAGTTGTCACTTGTACTACAGTCTGAAAGACCACAAAGCTAATTTTTTTAACTTTCCTTGAATTTTGTAATATTCCTGTGTTCTTCCATATCATATATTCTGCTGAACTGTTTTCAAAACTCACATTCAAGCTATTTAACAAAACTAGCTTAATAGATACTTTGCAGTCTATGTAGCTATATAAGCAATATGATGCAATTCCTACTTTTAGAACCATTCTGTATGGGTTTCATCATTTCCTGGGGGGAGAGAACCAACATCAATCAAAATGTCTATGGGAGTCCCTCTTACAAGCGATGCACAAGAAGCTAACTAAAGAGTTGACGTCATGTAAAATACTGTGCCCAGCATCCTGATGGCATAGCAAAAGGCTACCAAGGCAAGTGAACCACCTCAGTTTCAGGCTCCATCAGATGCCAAAATATCCCCTAATATCACTTCATATTTTTGTTAACTTTGTAAATTTACATGGTCCATTTCAGATAGATTAGCTGGGTAATTCCTACTTCATTCTATTCCCTACTTTCAGCTTCAGTTCTGGCATATCATCGTCAGCGGTACCTCCTAGAATGGCAACCAGAGTGATTTCAAACCGTGCCTGTGAAAGTGCAATTACAGCCTGGTCACCTATGGGTACCCATAATACCCACACATAGTTATGGTAGTATTCAGGGATTTACCAGATGCAAGAATCATTTATTCAGACTTTTTAAACTTCCACCAATTTCCATGCACAAACTAGTCCACAGTTAGTCTGCAGCACAGGAGCCACGTGAAAGTCAGCTGAGTTTGTGTACCAACATTCACATGAAAATTTGAGAAACAATTTGAGAATTAATTCAGAATTTAACTGGGGGAAAAAAAAAGTCTCTATGAACAGATTCCAGCCATGAGCACAGATGAGAAAAGACATGCTGTAAGAGCACTAACATCTCTATAGATATGTTGTAAAGTACTTGTCAGTTCACAAAGGTGAAAATTTCAAGAGAAATGCCTAGGAATGGAAGAAAAAGAGCTGCAGTGAAGAGGACTGAATTTGCTATTCTTGCCACAAGGACAAAGCAAAGGCCAGGGTGAGTGGAGGGTTACTTAGCCAAGCCAAAAGCACAGACTACATGTTTTGGATGACACAATATTGTGAACCAGTCACCAAGGCAAAGGACACAAAGAACCTTGTGTTCATTGACACTGATATGCAAGGGCCAAAAGCAACAGATAGCAGTAGACACTATTTCATTCCACAGGTGGCTCAAACTGCAAAGATGCATAGGGGCTGGGCTGGGGGGCAGGGGAACACAGCTTTCCAGTATGGTGCATAAGGGAGCTTAGGAGAAAGGAAGTTTGGGGCCAGGCCAGAGTATCATTGCAAAAAATGGTTTCACTGTGCCAAAAACTCTCCATGGAACAGCTGGTTGTATTTGCTGCATCCCCATACTGTGAAGCAGAAAATACAAGTCTGCTGCCTGCTGTCTTCTAAGGAAACCTCTCTGTAGGCTGCTGACACTGTATATGGGCTTTGCTATATCAATT
>NW_009929781.1:15263-57662 GCF_000696875.1 Nestor notabilis | reverse complement strand
CAGGATAAAAAGGGCCAAAGTAAAACAAGACAAAGGTCCTGAAAAGTAAAAGGAAGATGTGTGAGAGTTTCAAATGAAGAGGAAGCTGCAGGAGGAGGAGGATAGGAAGGTGGAATAGACAAAAGAGAAATCTTTCGTGGAATCTGATTCATCAGGCCACTTTCCAGTTAAGATTATAATAACGTCCTTTTTAATATATTCAGCTGGGTAAGGAAATTAGTTTATTTCAATCAGAATTGTCTCCGGCTGAAAAAACCACTGTCTAAAAAACCTCAGACATTCTCTCTGATTCATTATATATATTTCTAAGGGAAGGTAGAAAATCATCTAGTTATCAGAAGTCATTGCTGCCTCTTGGCCAGGCAGACACTCACCAGAACGCAACACGAGGAATTGCTCTGTGGGCCCTATCTACCAATTCTCTGTTTTCAATTGGCAAGTTACAGCCTTTGCGCTCTGCTACCACACTCTTTTAGCATTTGCCTGCAGGGCATATTCTAACAAATGAGTTTATTAGTGAGCTTTCCACAAGAAGAGCAGGGGAAATGCAGTATTTTTCAATGAAGAGAAAATCTCATGTTTCAGGGGATCTCTGAGAATAAAGACTAGGAAGGTAATTTTCCATCCAGGAAAGCTGACACCATTTGTAGGAATATTGTCCATTCTGGGACAGAAAAGTGGACTGGACTTGATAAGCCTTTTTCTGTTCTCCCAGTAAAGCAATTCCAAAAAATTGATATAAATTTCCCTAGAGGATATAAATAAAATGCTCAACTAACAGGCGTTACTTCTTTCATTTTGTAACTTACCTTTTTCTTCATCTTAGTATTTTTCTAAAAGTAACACGATGAATATTTCATGGCTACTCATTGCAGGAAAAGTGGGTTTAAGGTCAGCGTTGTGTTCAAACACAGCCAAACACAGGACAGTGTTTGAATGTGGTAAATCCAAGCAAAAATAATTACATATAAGCTATTTTGATCTCACCCTGTGCTGAACTAGAGGTTCTCACAGCATAAAACTTAAGGTGGATACTAAATTTTCCATTTGAATATTTTTGAAGATAGGGAGGTATTAACGTGAGTCATTAGTCTTTGAAATTATCTTTAAAAGACACTATGCAATTTTAAGGCCTGGTTGCTACAATTTTTTTTGAGGCTTTCACGCGATCTTGTGGCTGCAAATGCTACAAAGCACTAGATAGGTCATGCAATTTTTGTTTTTACTAATGACACACAGTATTGGCTCTAAGAGACTAGAAGACATACAAGAGACTAGAAAGGCAACTAAATAGTTTAAGTTGAAAATCAAGTTGACATAACAACATGTTGTTGTTGTTTGTGCCTCACACCATTAGGTCACAGCAAATCATAATTTCACAGTATCAAAAATTCCTCCTTTAGACAGGTTGTTAGATGCAGCACTTAAATCCAAAATGAATGTACATGGCTGGAACATAGCCCTGTCCTTCGCTATTCATAACTCTCTACAGTCACCCATAGCAATGTTTATCAATATAATTAAAATTCAATATGATCCTGATACCTTTCTCAAAAGTTCCGGTGTACTTTGATTTGTTTTATGTTATTTTATTAACTAACCATATTAGTGTTGCAGTTTGAGTCATTTATGAAAGCTTTACCTTCCTCCAGTGCACATTTCATCACACAAACCACTTACATTTTAAATGAAGCAACCATTTGGCTTTTTTGTTGTTGTTGTTGTCGGGTTTTTTTTCCCTTTTTTCCTTTTGGCTTACCACCCAAGATGTGTGGGTTGTTGTGTTTTTTCCCCTTTCATCTCAATATATAAATGCAATAATAGAAGTAATTAATGTTTAGCTGTTTAACTTCCATTTTATGCAGAGTAGACATCTGATGATCAAATCTACCCAATGTCTGCAATTAGACCAACTCGTGCAGCTGCGCTTCCTCTTGCAAGCTGGAATGCTCTTCCCTTTTGCTGTCAACCACTTTGTGAAGCACTTGATGTACAATGCTTCACACAAAGCTTTGAAATAAATGTGGGATATTATTATATCTTCAAGGCCAAAATAGAGAAGGGCTGTATTTAAGCATTTGGGTGGGAGAAGGAGTAAGGAAAGGAGGGAGGGAGGGAGGAAGAGGAAAATAAAATGAAAAGGCAATGACTGCAGATGCCCCGGCTGTACATAGCACTGGAAAATCATTGTCAGCTTTGCTGTCACTGTCACACTAAACTTCCCAGATGTTCATATCTGGAAATGTCACAAAATGTCATGGCATAAGTTGCTGTATTTTGTTTGCTGCAGAAAGGGTGAACAATAATAAAACAGCCTCAGGAGTGTATGGCTAACCAACAGCAGCTTGTAAGGTCTCAGTAAAACAGCATGTGTGCATGCTCTGGAAAAGAAGTGAACATTAGCTTCATTTCTTCCTCTCTCCCCTTTTTTTTTTAATGTCATTAATAATATAGTGCTTGAGCTGATAGAAATTTAACATTTGAATTAAACACAAAGAAAAGGCCATTTTGTCATCATCCCTGGATCTCAAAGCTCCTTTTGCCCAAGAGCTAAAATGCTGATGTCAGATTAGTTATTGACAGAGCCAGTACAAATTTGTCACGTGCTCATTTTTCTTCTGGAATTTGATGTAGTGCCCTACAATTAAAAGCAGAACCTTCTGTGAAATAAGCTCTTCATTGGTGACATCGATGTGGGAAAAAGTTTTGCATTTTGAAGCATGATCTTTCAAAGCACAGATTTTATCTTCTCCACAAGGTTTGTGTTTTTGAAGTGAAGACCGGCTCAGGTTCTCTCTGTGACATCTTCTTTCTCTCAAATTACTTCCATTTGCTTTTCAGAAAGCAATGTAGCAGCAAAACCAACTAAACAGGCATATGCTGAACAAGACACCCTCCACTTAACCATTAAGATTAAGCATTATAAAATGAGATCCGCAATCTATACGACCAAATAAAAAGGGCTTTGGATAAAATTATTTTGGCTTCTTTACAAAAGAAAACCAGAAAGGAAATCAATCATCTGCTTTTCTCTGCTTATAAAATTCAAAGCAGATCCAGAAGCTACAGTTAAAATACTTTCCTTACAATCTTGCTGTTGCATGTAATTAAGTTCACTGTAATATGTTAACATTCCAATGCTCTGACCTACTTACAAAGCCAGAACTGTCAGATGGCTAAAAGTGACCCACTCACTTTCATACTGGTTTAGAGTAAGTCACTAAGTCCCTTTGCCATGTAGTGAATCATGTGCCTCTGCTTAATCTCCACAGCCTGTGTGGGGCATATATGCTCATGCCTTTTTATAGTATGCGGCTACACAATTGGTACTGCAGCCACAGAACAGAGGTTGGGACAAGGAACTGATCAAGAATAAATGCTGAGCCAGGATCATTTGTTTTCAAGAGGTATTTGCTCTGGGACAGTGATTTATTTCAATGTCTATTTTATATATGCCAAATGACTCAGATGTCATCATTTAGTCTTGTAGCCCTTGGTACATTAGTCTAATGTAACATCATTGAGCAGCTGCATTCTCATTTATTTGAAGGACAGATGGCAGTTATGCTTTGGTCAATTGTAAATTTGTTCAGTCAAAATTTCTTTTTCATCATGCTATACTTTATTCTATGATAGTTGGCTCTACTCTTTTTCAACGGGTTTTTTTCCCTCCCAAGCTTTTATCAAAGCAAATGAGCTAGATAATCAGCAATCAAGCTGAGAAAGAATTTATTTTTATTCTTTTCAGTTATTTTGTTATATGCTACGTTTTAAAAGACAGGTGAACTATTCTATTTATTAAATAAAATCATATCAAGTGACAGACTCTGCACATCATTCTTGTCCTTTCTGTTGTCATCTGAGGAAGGATGAATTTACCTGGAAGCAACCATTCATCATTTACTATTACTTGGAACAGGAGGCTTGGCCTCCCACACTCGACAAATCTGCAGGGAATGACAGCCAAAACCCTTTAATACAAACACTCGATACTATATTCATATATTATGAAGGGAAACAGACCTTCAGATCTGACTCCTTAATTTCTTCTTATTATCTCTGGCTCTGCTCCTCTTCCTAAATGTTGGGCATGACAACAGGCTATAACTCCACTTACTTAACTTCACCTCATAACTACTCTGACTTCTGGTACCACCAGACTCCTCAAATTCATGGAGCAGCTACATGTCCTGCAGTGTTGCCATGTTAACCCATCGCTCAGGTGGCCAAAGGGAGGCTGATGAAAGGCATCCATTCTCGTTCATGCATTTGCCAGCTGCAGCACATATTCTGCATATGCTCTGCTGAGAATGGGTGTGGAGCCTCCTAAATGGGAGTGGATGCTTGTTTTGGAGTGGATGTGTTTGACTGCAGCATAGAGCAGATAGAATGATAGAAAAACACAGGAAGCTAGGAGCTTCCAGCAAAAGCAGAGATTAAGAGACTCCTAAAACAAGCTGGGAACAGGCTCAAAGCCAAACCTCACAGCTGATGATAAAGATACTTTCATAGAGGTTCAGAAGAAGCAATATAGAATTCATTGCAGCTCCAAAAGCTGATGAAAGTTGCTGTAATGACAACAGGATCCACTCAACAAACACAATGGGCTGGGAGAAGTAAGAGAGTTATGCTGTCAAACCCTATACATTAAGCCATCTTGACTAATCAATCTTAAATTTATATATTTCAAGAGCTACTCACTTTTAGAGCTTTTGGGTTGCTCATTTCAAGGAACAGATGTGGCCAGATCTCCATGAAAGCTCTGGCCATCCCTGCTCTCCCACAGTACATGTATCAGAATCAACTGAGTTCAAGTTCTCAGACAATACAGGAAATGTCTGTATCACTTTCATGCTGTTCATTATAAACTTCTTCCTTGAGCTCAGCTACTTTCCCACTTTGCAACTTTCACAAACACCCTGCGTAACATTTGGTAACAGCTATATAGCCACTGCCAAATTATATAATGGGGTGGCATATTTCTACTCTCCTCTTTCCACATAGGCACCTATCTGGAGTATTTGCATCTGCCTGTTTTACACAGACTATTTTAAGGATCTAAAGAGCTAAATTTGTAGAAGTGGGATTAGCCTACATCTTCTAAATGTATACACTACACAATGAGACTCCATGAAAACATGTATACTTCCCGCTCATAACAACTTCCAGTGACAGCAGACAATGTCAAGAGGAAGGTGATATAGCATTACAGGAGTACTTCATGCCACTGGAAGAAAAAACAAACTGGTGAAGGAAAACAGTAAAATAAAGCATGCAGAAACACTGGTAAGAAATAGTTTTCTGTTAATCTAGTAGCTTGAGACTTTTAAGTCAATCTCTTATTTTGTTTCAGCTACTATGCTATTTAGTCCTTATCCTGCATAACAGTTAAGCTGGTACTTCTATTTTGTGTTTTAATGGATGCATAGGCAAGAGCTTATTTTATGGAAGCTTATTAATGGAAGTCCAGTGCCTGGAGCCTTCTCAACATTTCAAGGTATTTCAAAAACCATACTTTTTTCAATCCTTTTTTATCAATATCCTATTTGGGGAAGGGAGGGCAATGGCTTTAGGCTCTTGACATAATGGAATACAATTGTCTCCATTTATTAATATCAATACTATTGAAGCTATATCTGTCAATATTTATTAAACTGAAAAAGCCCAGAGACAGAAAATTTCTAGTACAAGAATTCTTATCTAATTCATTTCCAGGATTTGTTTCTTGGTATCCAGTATTTACTCCTCTGCATCCCAGATCCTCTGCTTGAGTTGTTACCTGTTCCCTTAATCTTTCCAACAAATGAAAGTATTGTACCAATACCTGGGGCAGAGTTTTCTGATAAAGTCAGTCTAACATGTCACTTAAGATGAAGGTAGGAAAGGTTCATTCCTGAACACTGAAGTTTACAAATCTAGCCAGGGTGCTACACAGTATCTTTATCAAACTCCCTTTTTTAAAAGAAAAGGTCAGTTTTTTAAAGCCAGTTTTTTACATTCAAAATTCAAGAAAGCAAGCTAGATTTTTACTTCTAATTTCTTAGATTGAAAAAATAACTCTTTGGTTTAAAAGAATGTTTAAGAGGGTGGGGGAACTAATCTAGCTATGTCAGCGCAAAAGTACACAAAACAATAAAAAACTATAGTATTATTTAATTTTATTTCAAACCAAGAACACTTTAAGTTTGTGAAAAAGAGTAAAAATTTTTACTTTTTA
The DNA here is from genome assembly GCF_000696875.1 of Nestor notabilis. Classification (NCBI taxonomy): domain Eukaryota; kingdom Metazoa; phylum Chordata; class Aves; order Psittaciformes; family Psittacidae; genus Nestor; species Nestor notabilis. The sequence continues at coordinate 51,445 of NW_009929781.1, read as the reverse complement.
TCCCGATTTGGGACAATATAATTTTTAATGTATTTTTGTTTTAGAGAAAGCCAAAAAACTGTTTCTGACCCACATCTTTCTGTAACTATAGAATCCTTGAAGGGCTCCCAGCCCCAGTTTCTGAATCCTTTTGCATATTATATTTTTAGTTGAGTAGATCATGACCAACCTTCAAAATTACCCATGGCTATTCCCTATCAAACTCCTCTGTTCTAAAAGGACAATAAAGGCAAGACAGTCTCTTTTATTTTCATGTTTTATTATTTCCTGTACTTAGCAATGTATCATTCTCTGCCATCATGACTATACATCCTTACTGTCTACTTCAGCCCATAGTGGCCTAGACCTGCTGAGGGGAAAAAAATAAAAAAAAAAATCCACAAGAGCAAAAGAATACGAACATCAACCTCAGAGGCTTACAAAAAATTCTCAAAATAATCCAAAAAAAAGTGGGTTTATACAGATGGCTTGAATGTGGTTAAAGAGCAAGGCAGTATGTAGATACATCACCACAGGCTGAAGTATGAATGTGATAGAGTAATACTGCACAAGTCATATATTGTTTGAGTTCTTGTCTCTTTTTTCATTCATATGAAAACATTCCTAGCAACATGACAGTCCAATATGAACTACTGGCACTATCATTTTAGAGGTATTGGTTACTTCCAGTTCAATGAACTTCTAGGTATCATGGTAGAATTTCGATATCATTTTGCGTTTGTGGATACATGTAGGGGAGGTAGAATTATACAATAGGAACTGATCAACTGTAATGCAGCCTGCAGTCATGAAATCCGCACAGGGAAAAAAAATATATTTAGGGTCTCTGATTGATGGACACTTCTTTCTTTTGGTCACAGCTTACTTGTAAGAGGTTATATATTAAGGACAGTTTGCACTACTTCCTTCTCCTTCAAAGGGCTAAAGCTGAATATACTCTTGAAATCCTGTACAACTTTGTATTAAAAACACACTTTCAAAAATGGTACCTAAATGAAAGTGGTTCCTTTCTGTCAAGGACTATGGCTGTGCTGTAGGATCCTGTGACCTAAAAATTTCTCAATAGAGAGCATAATCCTAGAGTCTGTTTTTCTTTCTCCTTCTTTTATTGTAAGGCTATTTTTCTATACCGACTGGTTAAAACCACAAAACCAGATGTCAGCCTCCCCTGTGGATGCACATTTATCTGTACTCTTGGGGCCAGTAAGACAGATCATGTGCTTATCTTAGTTACTCAGCAGAACCCACCTACTCCAGCCTTGACATGTTCTAGACTAAAAGTGGTCAGAGCCTGGTTCCAACACCAATGTGGACAGCACATGCTAGAAGGCTCCATTACCTTAGGAGTGAGATTCACGTATGGATGCCTCACTTTTCAGATGACAATCCCCTATATGTAGTCCTGCTGACACCAACCTTTTTGTCTTCAATGCATAGCAGGATAGTTACTTTCCCAACCAAAGAGTGTTTAATAAAAACTACTCAGTTTCTCTGGCCACTAAATAAGATTTCATATTTAGTGATCACTAGGAAACTCCTGATACTTCAGGCATATGATTTTCATAATCAAAAGCATGAAATGCAGATGGGGCTGCTAGTTTTCTGCACTTCAGAGTCACTGTTTTAAGTTGTGACTTAAAATAGCGTTACCTACATTCTTCTCCTTAAAAATTATAATTAAGGAGCCCTTATAGTTCACTTTATCCCCTCAGACAAGGTCTTGTCTGCATCAAGACACTTGTAACAGAATCAGTACATTAACTCTTTTGTTTGCAGTGTTTCTTTTTCAGAAAGAGGCCTAAATCCTACAGTTTATGTACATAATAAAGGCATAAAGTGATGGAGAAAATTATGTAGGTCACTAAGAATATGCAAGATCTACAGAGAATCATATCAGAATTCCTCCCACCGCTTTTTTTTTTTTTTTTTTTTTTCTTTTAAACAGGCCATTCATCTAAGTAAGACTACTTGAACAGAGGCTGTGGAAACAGTAAAAGTGGTCTCATGAATCCATCAATTTAACTTAGAGTGCACAGTCTCTTCCTAATGAATCAAACAGAAAAAAAATCTTTAAGTAATCCACAGTTCCTTAACTATTAATACTGTAACACTGCATTTGTTTGAGCTATGCTTGAGGCAAGCGTAAGGTCAGTCTTTGCAACTCCCTGACTGGGATCAGCTCCTAAGCTCTGGTAGACCATGCTTGGTCTTTTCTTCTCCTTTTTCTGATCTCATTTTCACCAGATACAATAACAGCCACAGGACGTGTTGCAGGCAGATGAGTTCACATTTCTCTGACGCTGTTCTGAGACAGAGTTTAATATCTAGCTCTGCTCAGCCCACCTCCACATAGTAAAATGTATCAAATTTCTCGTTTCTTTGCCCTGGCAGATTGACTCAAGCAGAGAAGAGAACATGACCTTTCCATTTCATTCTTCCTCACTGCCACATAGTAGCAGAGCTGTCTTATCCATCAGAGCATTTAACTGTGTACTTAAAGTTATATACATGCTTTGCTGAGACCTAGGCTGTATAATTATGGAAAGAATCAACAATTGCTTAGAGTATGGCTCTATTTTCAATAAATGTCAAAGGCATTTCCAACCCTGGATGGGTGCTGTTTAATGTGTCAAATAAATCTAAAATAAATATACAGTAGTAGAATCTACTAAAAACCAAATACATTTGTCTTCAATTGGAGCAGTTAACTCCCACAAAATCAACATTCCGGTCCTTTCACTTGTCCTCAGAAAGCAAAGTTTTTCATCTGTATAACTTACAAAATTAGCAGAATAGGAACAGTTCTTATGTAAATAATATTTTATATTGTATCTTCTTTCCTCACGTTCTAAACCCACACATGTAACACAAAACACATAATTAAATGGGCACTAAGTGCCATGCAAGACAGGGGAGGAGCTCTGCTTCACAAAATAATCAATCAGTACTATTTGTCATCTATTACCTACAGGGAAGAAAAAAAAGTAACCCTCAACCTTCCCCTCTCCCCCGCCACAAAAAAAGCAAATCAAGCATGAAACAAATGAATTAGTGAAGGGATTTTATTTCCATCTCAAAATAAGAACAAAAATGCAGTAAGATTTGGCTCTTCTGAGCCCTTTAATGCACTCTATATGTAATCACTATGGTCAATTTTGCACTGCAGTTTTGCTGACCTAGTGGAAATTTTTGCTTTTAGACTCAAAATATCCTCCATTTCCATATTTTCATTTTTCCACCCAAGGATGCTGCATTACAGAGAACATGCAAAGTATCTCATTGCTTTCTACAACAGTTCAAAACTCAGAGAAACAAAGATGTCATTTACACTTATCCATTGGTGTTAAGACAGCATATTGTGGCTATCCATTTCTTGCCTTTTGAGAGACAGAAGCACTTAGCAACATAATCCTCATTAGATTCATAATCAGAATTTTTTCTAGCGTAAGCAACCATATTCTTTCTACCGTTCAAAAAATTGTTCCAGTAAACAAACACTTTCAAATTTTTTAATTATACATGAATTCCAGAGGACGTCAAATGAATCGATACATTTAAGAAGTACATAAATGTGCTGAAAGTCCTATAGGAAAAAAACATTAATAAAGAAAGAAAGAGGTTTATAGAAATAACAGGTATTTTTCATATATCTAATAGAAATAGCCTTCAGGTAAAAATAATCTCATGTTATTCCATAGACAGCACTTAAACTAAAGGTAGGGATCATTAGGTGACAACTAAAAATAATTTTCTCTTAAAGAGATATTTCATTATGCCCAGTCACAGCAATATAGTACACTTGTAACTTTACTTTCTAAGAAACTCCTTGAAAAGCAAAAATGTGCAATACTACCACATTAATAAAGGTCATTCACTTCTCCTCCATAAAAATAAATTTAGGGAACGAAGCGAAGTTTTACCTTCCCTTACGTGTACAACTACAACCAGAATTAATGACAACTATGGAGAAACGCATGGACTAAACTGTCTTTAGTTTATCCAACAGAACAGCATTACATGGTTTTAAAAATACCAGAAACGAGGGGCTCTAGAAATCTTAGCAGGTACTGGGAAAGTGAAATAGATTCCATCTACTGTGAAAACTCATTGATGAAAAAATTCTCAAGAGTTTCCCAGTAAAAATTTCAAATGTTCTTGCACTGAAGTGTCAAATGCTGCAGTGCAAATCAACCGAGATTAAGCAATAATCAAGAGGCCTTTCCCCCTGATGAAAGCAGGGAAGAAATGGTCTGCAGTCAAAGTAGGCTCAGTAACTGAGCAGACTTTCTCAAGTACACCAAAAAGCTTTACTTCAAGAGCTACTTCAAGAGCCAGCCTGCCTCTGAAGCACACTGAACAGGTACCTCAAACCTGCCCAAAAGCAATGAGGTAACCAGAAGTATGGCTCCTGTATCAGCCCAAAATGTATCAGGCTCTCACCTACCAAAGGAATCAGTTGCAGGCTGGTGCAGGTCTGTTAGAAACTGATGGGAACTGGGGAACCAGCTGTAAAACTGGGCATAATCTTTACATACACTAAGAACTGAGTGTCTGATTTTTACTAATTTCTGGTCATTTTGTGGAGCCATCTCATTAATCACTAGTACTTCAACCACAGTAAAAGAAAAGCTCCAAAGGAAACAATTTCCTTCAACCCTTCAGTAAGAGCCTGGGAGGAGCCTGTCTCCTACTGAGAACAGGTGAATGACAGTTTTGCCTTCATGCTTCGCAGTAACTCCCACTAGTTCAAGTGACTTGGGTGAAAAAAAAGGAACAAGGGTAATAATAGTCATCCAGGAATCTACACCCAGATCAAGTACTTTAGAAATTAAAACTGGCTTCTCATGCATCAGCAATGACAAGGCTATTTGCACCACAGAAAGGAAGGCAGTGGGGCCGTGGGTAAACAGAAGGAAGCTAACCAGAGTCAGTAACTCTTGATATACCTCAGTGCTCTTTTCAGTTGTAGCTTTTGGTCTTTTGGTCTTAGTTTTGGTGAGATACCTTAGAAAGTGCATGTTTGCCCTCCTGAATGTAGCAACAGTGTAGCAAACAACGTGGATCAGCCAGAGCAAACTAGTACTGTGGCTGTACAGTGGCTGAGGGCAGGGACTTCATATGGCTGAGGATGCTTAAAAACAGCCTGTAATGGAGTCAGTGCTGGAAAAATAACCTTTGTAATCAATTTGTGATAATTAGCAGTGTCAGTATCAGAAGCAGAGAAGTTCAGTGAAGACCTTCCCTTTTACCAAAGGATGCTCCAGAATCACTTAGGTATAGCATGTGGGACAGTAATGGACTGATTAACACTTGTGGTTTAATTTTTTTTCAGTGAATAATTGTAATATAGTGTTTTCTCTGATCACAAAATGCTAAGAAATTAGAAATGTTATCTCTAAATCATAGTAACAGCAAACAGAATGCCATCTCTAAATCATGGTAACACTACCTTTAAGATAATGTGAAGCAAGTTATTACAGTTCTGCAGAGCACCCTCCAGGATCATCCATTTGCTGGGATAGGCAAAAGATAAAAACAGTGTATAAATATTCCCTTCAGTAACATTTTAAGAAAAGTTTCCATATGCTAGGATATGCCACAGTTATTTATCTCCCTTTAAAATGAGCATTCACTGCCTTACCCACCAAAGCTTCCATATTAATTTCAGAACAAGCATAGAAATTGTCAGAATACAGATCTGAAGATATCTAAAACCTGGTGGTTTCATACATCTCAAAAAAAAACGTTGTTCATTATGACAGAAGAAAGTTACTTCCAGGAAGGTCTGAAGTCTGTTTTCTGGAAGGCACATTGAATTGCTAACTAATTGCAGTCACACTATTTGCCATATCATCAATGGGGAGCATTTTATGGCTGGATGCAGCTAGATTAAGATCAATTTAAAAGATGAGTTTGTTTTATCATGTATTTTTATTTTGTCTGACAGCTGCTTTCCGAACGGCACAGAAGAGTGCATATAAACCAGTTACATTCCCTCTGAATAAACCAATTGTATCCTTTAGCTCTTTTATAGGTGATGCATTTCATAAAGAAGGCTGTTTGAAGAGAGAGATCTAATTCTGCCCATTGTAATGTCTGAAGTCCTCTCCCAAACCTGAGCAATTTGTACTGCAACAGGGCACATTAAAAGCAAAGAAATAAGGAAATACTGGTGAAAATTACATAGGTATGTATATGAAGATACCCCTGGAAAGCTGAAAAGAGGCTAAAAAAAGAAAGCAATAGAGAATATTAAGGAAGAGTAGGAAATACAGGAGGAAGAGTGACAATGTCTTCTGCCTTTTTCATCTAACATTCTCCTTTTGCTTGCTTTCCTGCTATTGCTGTACCTTTTGAGCCCTTTGGGATAAATGATAGCTACTTACACAGGTTCTTTTTATGTCCTGTAAAGTAAATAAGCAAATAATTTAATCAACTTCAAATTTGTCATGAAGAGTTACCATTGCTTTTATGATCAGGGATGCAATTCAAAACTCTTTTAGTGACTGAGATGATGAGCACAGCAGCACTGACACGCTTTCAGCTCACCAGACAAGAAATACTTGAGTATTGCATGAAGCTTCATCCCAGCCTGCATTGTCATGCAGAGTTTGCCAATATGCTTATGCTCAATTGTTTTGCTATGCCAGAATTCTTAGGTTCTGTTCCCATATTTTTCCATTGAACTCTCAATTTTGGTTGACCTCACTACTGACACCAGCATTACAACATTGCCAAGACATGGAAGATGAAGTGCAAAGTATTTGTACAGTAGATAATAAACAACAAGGAAAGTTGTAGAATTCCCTAGCTTGTGCAAAGATCTTCTGCATTAACTTCTTTTAGATAAAAATGAAGTGGACTACGTTAATACTTTGGTTGTTGATTCCATGTTTGGTTGTGATGGCTGCCTACTGAAATTTCCTGTAGAATGTGCCAGTCTCTTGATAGGCAATCCAGAAGATAAAAAATTAAAATTTTGTAAAACACTATGGCTTGCTTTTTTTTTTCTCTTTTTTTCTTCCCCTCTCCCCCCCTTATATTCTTTTTTTTTTTTTTTTTTTCCCAATTATTGCTTTGGCATTTCGGTTTTTGTTTGCTTGGGTTATTTGTTTGGGGTTTGGGGTAGCATGAGTGTCCTGGGTTACCAGCTGGGCTTAAACCACAACAGAGAGGTTCTCACTTTTTGGGAATTGAAGGAAACTGCACTCTTCCAGTTGGTTTCTGGCAGTATTAGAAGTGTATTCTGCATGGGAAAAGTCACAGAACTAACTCCAGTATGAAAGAAATTGAAAAACTTCCTTTGGTTAATGCTGGAAGGGCAACCTTCCAGTACAGGTGGAACAGCAAACATAATGATAACTTCTCAGAACACAAATAAACAAAGATTTCATTGTATATATAACTAAGCAATATGGTATGCAATTCCTAGACGAAAAGAGACATGGAATGAGAAGAAATAAGTCATTCTAAAACTTTGTGCTGCTATTACCATATTTTAATGCTACTTTGCTGGTTTATTTATAGAAAGCAAATGTAAAAATGCAGTACCCATTTATCAATCTGCAGATTGCTTTATGAGTCCCAAGTAGAAGAACATACTAAGTTTAGTCAGTGAACAAATAAGCAAACCTAGATTTCTTGGGGTCTATCAATTCTAACTGTCAGAATACATTAAGAAAGGTACTGTGGCTTTCATACTTCTCATACCTCTACCTTTTCGAAAACATGTACAAGTCTGCAGCAAGCTGCTTAAGTTCTTCCTCAATGTAGACTTCATCTTTAGAAAGCAGTTTTAGTACCTCTACCCTTAGCTGATAAATTGTATTCTTCATTTCACTATTAAAAATATTCTGGTGGCCATCACATGAGCAAAACTTCTACTGAATACAGAATCATTTCATAAAGTTCCTTGTCTTCACATGCTTTGCCAGTTAACACTACAAACTGAAGGAATACAAGAACTACAGACAAATTCTCTTCCAGATTCTTTTATTGAAGGGTCATAAATAAGTGAGATATGCCATTGGGTCTGCACTGACTGTTTTGTCTTTCCTTTTTATTGAGTGGGTTTCCAGTCTGCAATGGCTTCCTAGATGTCTTTTGAATCTAAACAACTAACAGACAAATCACATTAAGTTTTCAGGATTTCCTTTACCCCTTCTTTTCAGTTATCTCACTTCAGTAACATGTTCTTACAGTAATAGGGTGCAGCTCTTGCAGTTCAAGAACATCATTTGTCAAAGACTGCTTCCAGAGCTTAATCTTATGTTTTTAAGGAAGAGTTCAAATGGGGGACGTGCCTCACCTCCAGCTAAGGAAGTGTTTTTCAATTCCTTGTTGAGTGTGTTTTAGTATTCTTTAACAAATATTCCTACAATTTGGTTTCATAATCAGCTCTTCTGAGAAGCTTCGTCGACACGCTACGAACTTGGAAGGCTCAAAATTGCAATCATTCTGCCTAAATTGGGTATTGATAGGTTAGCTAAGACTAGCTGTGCTCTAGCTTAGGACCTTCTAGAGATCTGGAGATCTGGAAGAAATAGGTATCTCTGAAGTGTGCGTCATTTCACTGTAAGGATGTGAGATATTTGCCCTCACTTAATGTAACTGTTTATCTCCTTTGGGGTGAGATGTTTATCTCACTTGGGGTGACATGATTAGCTTTTAGCATTTACTGGGTGAACAGAATCTCAGTTTAGATGTCTGAAAAGGAGGCAAATGTGGCCCCAGTTGACAGGAATATGTTCCAGAAAAAAAATTAATCTAAAATACAAGATTCATTCTCAATGCAGTTCTGTGCTATCAGGGATGAAAGCTTGAAACAAAGAATATGTTGATTACAGAAATTAATTTATATATTTTAACTGTGCAGATCAAGCTGATCTTTTTGAACACCAAAGAATTACTGAACAAAAATCTCTAACGCCATTTGTTCTACTGGAACATCTAAGTCACCTGAGTATGAACTTCACATTCTCTTGCCAGTTAGCTCTCTTCCATGAACTTGCCATTAATTTAGCTCTACTAAAGTGTTCTAGAGCTCTACCAAAGCTTCTACAGAAGCTCTACAGCAGGGTGCAAATGTATTACTAACTCTTCTTAAAGACAGTAGTAAATAACATAACAGCAATTCATTGAAATCTGGGATCCAAACACTGAAAAAGGCAATGATTACTGCTGGCATGATCCCATAGTGTACTGAAAAATCTAACATTTGTTAAAGACATTAATCTACTAAAAAACAGGCAAGAGCTAGAATATTTCTCTAGCAGATTTTGAACATCAGAGAAAATAAAAACAATGTGAAACAAACAGGGACACAGTATATCACATATGAGAAGACAAGTCAAAATCATGAATGCTCATTTTCAAATAGTATTAATTCTCTCTTCCTTCTGTTTGCAGGAAACAGCATCATCTAGGCAAAAAAAAGCTTTATGAAGTTGTAACCTAATGAATACTATTATGGTCATGAAAATCTACACCTGTTAAGAACAAACCTATTACCTTTAGGTCTGCAATTTAGATTTTGTTCTTTTTTTTTAACTACCTTTTAATCAATGTTCAGTAACCTGCACTGATATATCAGCAACTTAATAATGTTGAAAAGCTTTCAGATTTGCAGCTGGTCAGATGTCTCCCCTCCTTCCATTTAGAAACCCACAAATTATGCAGAATCACCGTATTAGTAAAAAGGAACTGAAGTTCGGCTTAATTGTTACTTAAGGTTGTAGGATGATTTGGTCTGCCTGCACCATATTCCATATTAATTAGTTTATTTGACACAAGATAGCAGACTCAGTCCAAAATCCAACTAAGAAAATGCCTCAAGAAAAATCCCACCTCTGCAACTTTGTACCATCAGAACAGGCACAGCAAAGAATGCCCAAGATGAAATAGATCTCTGAGAAAAAACTGTTCCTCATGTTTAACGAGGGCTCTCTGAGATGGAAGGTGAGCATGCTGACAGAGTAATGCTAGGGAAGGAAAGCAGACACTCATTCATATCTCTTCTGCAATAGGGACACACAGCCTAAAAGGCTATTCTTCTACAAGGGCTAAATGCAATGACAGCAAGAATATACAAATACAGAGAGAGCCTGCTCCGAGAGTACTAAATCAAGCTAAAAAATAAAATCACAATACACACCTTCACTTTCCTTAGAAAGTCTTTCAGGGAAAGAAATAGAGAAATATTATTTTCAAAGGCAGATCTAATGTGAAACAGAATCTGACAGTTCTCATATGCTACATCAAAGCAAAGCGGAAACTGAATGCAGTTTCTCTGAAAAGTGATGAAAATCTACAGTAGTTTTTAGTACTGGTGGTGTTGTCCTCAAAGGTATCACCACCAGCTACTGAGCAACTCTGGTCCTATTCCACTCCCTAACCAGCTCTCAGATATGCAATTTCTGCCACAGAAGAAAGAGCTGAGGAGATGATATGACCACTGAGTCACCAATACTTCGTACTCCAGCACCCTGACACAGGCTTGAGACTGTGCTCTTAGCAGCAAAAGTCCAGGGAGAGGGCAGGGGACTGGACACAGGCTGCTCTGCCTGAAGCTGTGCTTCCTGTGGTTCTCACAACCCACGTCTCCTTGTCAGAGGCTGAATAAGTGGTGACCAGCACAGGCTTAGATACATTCTCTCTTTAATTGCCTCCCTTTCCATAAGTTCAGTCTTTGATGGATCACACCTGTTAGGGGCTGTAAGCAGGTTCACAGAGTACTACACTCTCTGCTCTGGCTGTAGGCTACTCCTGGCACACAGGGGTTGTTTCTGTGACTGTCAGGTTGCTTCATCCTAGTAGAGCAACCTAAAGAGGCTTTAACATAACTGAATCAGGCTTCCTGCTAGCGGCCTTCACCAGCAGATTTACTCTGTCATTTGTCCTTCAGCTCCCTAAAGCAGAGCATTAGCCATTGTACATGTTCCTACACAACTTTTTGTGACTAGTCATGGAAATTGAGACAGGTTATACCGCCACAGGCTTCTGCTAGCAGAACATGAATGATATATCACAGCACCTAAGTGGGAGGAAATCTCTATTTTGCATGATGCAGACTGATCAGACCAACTCTGAGAAGTTTGCTATCACATTTGATACTTTCAGATGTCACAGCAGTCACTTGAGAGGATAATTCTAACAGCTTTGTCTGTATCTTGACATGCCCTTCATTTATGGCTTCTCCTATTCCTGCTCACATTCTTTGAGGATGTGGGATACAGTACCTACCAAAGGTAAAACTGATAAAGTTAGCGCATTTTCAAAAAGCAACAGCAAGAATTGTTCTTACAGCCTTGGTCATTGCAAGAAACCATAACATGGAAGATTTGAATTTAGACCTTGGGAAAGGGTATCTTGCTTCTACCACTTATAATGTCTCTTAATCTTTGAAAAGAACAACATGAATAATATTCTGCTTTACAATGAAAATAAAGTCACAGCACTGCACTGCTCTTTTAAAAAAATCTTTCCAGTGGCAGTACTGCAAATAGTATGAATACAGTTGGTTAATAATTTATTGAGCTTTCAGAAAGAAGTCTGAAAACCTCCTGCTAATAACCTTCTGATCTCAAGTTTTGGTAAGAAAGACGTTGTAATGACTACCCTACTGTTTGCCACCATAATTCAAAGAGTTTTAGTACCTGCACTCACTTGGGGGAAACTCTAGTTTTAATTTCAAACTTGCATCAAATCAATATAATCTGCATCACAATAAATGGTCTGATTCAAGTGACAAGATACTTTTTAATGATCTCCCACTGTGTTTCACTTTTATCTTTTATTGTTGAAATATTATTTCAGTACAAGTAACTTCACCTGGGAAAAAAGTCTGCTTTTGTTTCTGCCAGTGTCAGCTGCTTTACTTCAGCATTGTTTAAGTTAGCTAACATTTTCAGTCAGCTCCACCTTCACCACAGAGAAAAAGCCAAGGATTTATGTTAAATTACACTATTAACTATTAACTAAAGTTTGCATGAAATAAAAGAAAAAAAACCCCACACAAAACAAAACAAGACACTAAAAAAAAAAAAAAAAAGCACTCAAAACAACCCACAGTCAATACTCACATAGTTGACAATGTTCTTACCATGTTTCAACCAGCCTACTGACCAAGAAGCATCCACTTCTATTTCTTTCAGGGAAGTAGCAATCCTCTTCCAGACAATTTTATTGTATGATACTGATTCCTGATATTATTATTTGAAGAATACCAGAATTGCTTTCTGACTACATAATATCTCTAATTCACCCTCACAGAAGAGGGGGAAAAAAAAAATTAGAGGAATGAGATAAATACAACCATGTAGTAAGTTGCCTACACTTCCTGTTTTGGGCTTTGGTGGTTTTTTTTGTTGGGTTTGGTTTTTTGTTTTTTTAATGCTATGTATTTGCTCAAGATAGTATAAAACATCATGTTCTTACATGTTATGAGAATAATATATTCAACAAGGTAGCTGAAAACCACTAGTAATTAAGACATCAAGATTTTATATGCACTTTGATTTATACATCTCAAAACTTCATAAATTTGGGCAAAAATTATTTCTTCCTTTCAGACATTCAGAAACAGCCATACAGGGCAGTAAATGGCATGCCTAAGGTCATCCACGTGGGTCATAGTACAGCCTGACCTAGAGTGCAATTTTCTTGAGTCTCAGTTCTAGCCTACAATAGAGATGTTAAGAATATTAATGAAAGACAATTAGAGTTATAAAGAGTTATAAAGGCTATAATGACTTAAAGAAGGGGAAAGCAATAGTGTCTATAGATCCTTGATATCATGATACAGCCCTACAATCTTTCTCCTTACAAATAATGCATCTGTAATACCACAGAGTTATAACATGCACAGAAAAAATATAACAGCAGTAAGAATAAAGAGAAGAAACTGAAAATATGCATGAGATAAACAAGAAAGCTAAAAAAACATTTTATATATGGTAACTTGGGATATTCAGAAGTCCAGGCACAACTACCAGAGGTGTCATCTTAAGAATAAATCCTACTGTGTAAAACATTACTAGGTGCAGTGTGACTGGAATCAGGACTAAATGCCTCCATTCATACTAGCATGTAGTGAAGATTAATAGTAGAAGATTTGCTGAGCAAAACAGTTAGCACTGAGAACCTGATGCCCACACATTTGAGAGGTTTTTACTTTCATCTAGCCATAGTCCTGCCCCGAGGCCTGAGTTGGCTTTCATAAAAAGAGCACTTGAAGTTTGTTCCTGGAATTCCTGGATGAATTTGATCCGAATGGAATCCAGTAGAAATTCTCATTCTGAACCATTGCTCTGAAGTTGGGAATGAACAGGAGATTGATCTCAAAAGCACACTTCTCATGCAAACTTATTACCAATGCATTAGAGATATCTCTTACCCTGTAGAGAAAAATGAGGATAGAGGCTAAGTACACTGGCTAGTTCTGACAAAGTATGCTTAAAATAAGGAATAAGAACATGAAATTAGGCAAAGACAAAGGTTAGGTATCAGCATATAATAGCCCTTAGTAGGGAAAAATATTAGGCTATGGTATACCTGAGGGTAGATGTTTTCCATTCCCTGTCTGTGAACTGGATACTGGAGCATTTTATAGAATACAGTGTCTGAGAATGAAAAGAAAAAAAATCCATACACTTTAAAAGACTGGTAAATCCTTGTCATAAAGGAAATTCTTGATTCATCATCAACAATCATAACTTGGTGATTTACTGTGAAAGGATAACTATGTTGCTAGAGAGTTAGAGTGGCTGACTTGTTATCAAATAATATCTTTCATGTTACGAATATCTACAAATCTGTGAAAAAATATTTTGGAATCAAAGAATGAAACCTCTACAGAGTCCTTTGGGAAAACAGTATAAGTAGGCTATGACACTGTTTTTTTTCAATGGCCATGTTTATTTTAGTCCTATTTTCCAGCTGGCTGTTCAGAAATATATACAGATCAGGAAAGAACTCATCTCTCTGGATTTCTCTTTTTCTGCTTTCATGAGCAAACCATTTTTCCATTTTAGTTCCCACAAGGGTGCTAATGGAAACCCATTTTGGGCTAAACAATTGATCAAGGCTAATGGATTGCTAATGCATATTATGAGCAAAATTTTACAAAAGTCAAACTGTCAAATTCACATATCCACAAGCAGGTGGAAGTAGATGTGGAAAGAACATTAACAGTAGAGACAGATTTCTGTGCATGAATCTAAGTGAAGTTACTGTACTTATATATGGGGAAGAAAAAAAGAAGCACTGACAGATATGAAAACAGAGCATGGCAAAAATACAGCTTTGCTACAAATTTATAATGGTGTGCAGTGGTAGCCATTTATAAATCTGCATTTATCTACTTTCAGTTAAATGCTGACCAAAAAATTAGTCATATCCTGTTATAAGTATTAGAAAACTGTGAGCAGATCTCATGAGCCTGCATGGAGCTACAAAGATATTCTGCTGATTTGTCTTGGAAGCCAGAATATATGGTTCTTGTTTGCTTCACTTCAGTAGGATGACAACTAAAGAATCTGTAGGGATTCAAGCACAGTATTCTGCAGAAAAATTATGGACTCACACACAGCTCTGGGAGGTTTCAATTTAACCAGTTCTGCTTGGTAGTTAAAATTCTGTTTAAATCACTCCTGAAAAAGATTGTCAAAACTTAGAAGGGACATTTACAGAAAGGCCACAGGAAGTATTTATCACAGTAGCTTTTAAAAGATACCTATTGCTTTGTCACTGAAAATTTACATTTATTGCAAAATCACCTCTCTGGAGTAAGCACAAAGATGTTTTGTGCTCATCACTCGTCGACTTTGAAGCAGTAATTAACCAAGAAACACAACTGAGACCCTGTGTTAATATCATTGACAGAATAATTAGAAAAAAAAAGCCAAATCCTAAGCTACTTGAAAACAAAGTTTTACTCCAAAACTGGGGGGGAGGGGGGAGGGAAAGTATTTCTGCACCATTTTTCTTGACAGGAAGTTAGCAGGCACAGTTCTTGATTACACAGAAGCTATTATGCTTGATTCCTCATGCCCCTTTAGTCAGCTCCTACCAAATTACCAAATAATAACCCATTTTTTTTAATGTAACAAAATTCCCATCGAAAAGTCCACACAGTAAAGTTTGTAATCTGGCAAAGGTGTGTTGGAACTTTTCCAGTTGGTTCAACAGCATGCCTGAAAATATATACATCACAAACTGAAGAGTATGTGGGTTTTGGCATATGCATGCAATACCCTTTGAACTATCCCATGTTTAACACATTTTTATTTTTATCTCACACTTCACTGCTGTGGTTAGACAATATGATGAGAGACATTAAAAAGAGGAGATTTCTATTATTTTATTGTTTGTGTCATAGATTTAAGTTATTAAGGTGTAGGAGGCTTATATTTAATTTATGACGCTCTCAAAAAAAAAAATCTATTCCAAGCAATTATTTCAAATATGTGAAGAGAAAATGAAATGTAGTCTTAATCAGTAACATTGCTGGTTTAGTGTTCCCTGTATGGATCATGGATTTGACTCTTTTTTATTCCCACGGTAGTATAAGATCACTCTGCAAATGCAGAAGGACCACTCTTTTAGGGAATGAAAAGCAACTCAATGTATTTGTTAAATCCACTTTTCTTGTCTTTATAAGGTGAGAACTTTCACTGTCTTACTGAAAATGCCTTCATGGGCTGTTCTTTATTTAATGTCTCATTCTGGCTATAGTATTTCCCAGAAATGACATTTAGTCCTTCTTGTGCTTAGAGCAATGCATAAATACCAGCTAGGGTTTACCCAGAATAGACAAAAATATCCGGAGTGTGAGCTAGAAAGGAATGTCTTTGTTTACTTAGGTACAACTGCTCTGAGCATATGCCACATAACCTCTCCACTGAAATAGTCTATTAAGACATGTTGCACAGTTCTAAGACATATCCTGATTGCCTTTTTTTTTTTTTTTCCTAATAACGATTAAAGGATAATCTTTCCTTCCATTCGGGAAAAATTCTCTCACCACGTTACACAAATTGTTACGAAATTTTTATTAAACTCCTTGCATAATACATATGATGTCTCATTAGCTCATTTTAGCTCTGAGTAATACAGCAGTTTAAAGTGTTTGCTCCTACTTCTCTTTTAACAGAGTGGCATTTTCTTATAGGAAATTCAATATCCTGTAAATAATAAGGTACAGGCTTCATCCCACCTGTATCTTCTATAATAGCTGTCAGCTGTTTGAACATATAATCCTGTGCTTTTTCAGAAGTCCATATTTGCTCCAGAGAGATCCTTTTCTTTCAGATTCCTTCACCTCCTGACCTTGAGTCTGCTGCAGTTGTGCCCATTTGACCTTCTTGCTGAGGTTCATGACATAATTCCCACTGCAGCAGTAAACTCAGTGATTACCAAACATGATTTGATGTGGCTCAAGAATTTCACCTAACTCCCCATTTGAGCAGTCTAACACTGCTGTTGAGACAATGTTTCCTGGCAGGATAAAATTATTTTACCTTATTCCTTCTGTGATTTGACACAAATGCCAAAGCCAATCATACAGTTTTCAAACCCTGTCCTAACTACAGAGTTGGAGAGTTGAGGAAGAGGGTGAAACCCTTCTATGACTACTGGCAGCTTGCTGTGACGAAAGATTTTAAAAAGTAACAGTTTCCTTTCAACAGATGATACCTAGCAACCAGCACAATAATCTTCCTAAAAGTGGAAGACACTGTTTCCAGACACTGGGCACACTAACATTTTTTGGATAGGGTGGCTCAAACATAGCCCATTAAAGAAGAGCTATGGTCAGATTAATTGTACCTTTCTGCTGAGTTTTACGTCACATAAGGAGCTGAAGTCTTGGTAATTTGGGTTTTTTCCTTTCCTTGTAGGTAAAGGATTTTATCGTCAAATTCTGAAACACTTGAAAGGATCAGAGATCTATGAAGTGAGAGAAACAGGAACTTCAACACTGAAGAAGAGAATGGAAATTTTCATATTCCACTTGAATCATATGATGCCTTGCTTTTATTTTAGTTAGATTCCTGAGATTCGTGACTGATGTGACATAAGCACAAGAAAGGAGGAGGGGAGAGAAAGCTGTTGACTTCTTCATATATTCTATTGTAGATATTTCGGAATGAGGACAGAGAAAATGGAAGAGATGAAACTGAATAGAGAGTCTTAAAGAAATACATTCTGGCATGATGGACAATTTCTTTCTTACAGGAGCCATCCAGTTCCTTCCCTAGCTGTCTGGCATATATGAAATCTGCACCTCTGCCAACTTATAGACTAAGAACCCAACTTAAAACTTACAGAATAGCACTTCCACATGCTCCTGTTTAGATCATGTAGCTATCATCTAATTTATGCTCTGTTCTCTGCTGGAGGTGAAATCAAGTCAGGCATAGAATCACTACAAGTCCTATTAGTCACCCGAGTCCTACTTGAAACAACATGAAGACAAAACTCATCCCAGTTTCATGACAGGAATTTTGGTAAGGAAATGCAGACCAGAATGCACATTAGTAGTAAATTTGTGTGGCTCATTAATTGCAACGGTTCCACTTCTATGGCATGCTAGTGGAAGATCAAACTTGTAACATTTAACATTTCTATCCTGTTTTCACAGATCACTTAAAAATAAATAAATAAACAAAACTAAAAAAAAACCCCTGTCAACAAAAACAGTGATGCTGCATCAGAATGTTTACAAATTTCTCAGATGCCAAAACCTGAAGATAGGGTTCTGTGTCCTGCTCAGCAACACTGAACAAGGTTTTATGTCAAAAGTTTACTATTCTGCAACCTCTCCCCACTCCAAGCTTTGGAATCACTGGACAAGCATATTTAAATATACTGATAAATTAAGCAGCCTTGTCAAATGTTTCCATGCCCCCATACTCTGCCTGTAGAACTGAACTACGACCTTCCTGAACCAGGACATGACAACCATTCTAGGTACATTGCTCAAAACTAAATTGCTGTTCCACTGTCAAACTGAATTATGACATGATCAATTTTTCTTCTTTTTTTCTTTTTTTAAACTGTTTTCTTTCCCTTAGTATTGTTTACAACTCCTTTCAGTCTCAGACAATCTCAAAACACAGTTAACAAACTGCATGCCTCTTCAAGAACATTAACAGCAGTGTTGGCAGACATCCTGTTCTGTCCCTAGGTTCCAGTTGGTGCAGAAGAAGGGAAAGGGTGCTGAAACCTGCACTGGCTCTTCAACTGGCAAGCTGCATGTACAGCTCTGGGACCACTCTTCCCTAGACCAGCTGGCAAATACAGAATGGGAAGAGAAGTAGAGCTTTACTCCCACAAAAATATCAAAGTTTCAAAATCTTTCTACGTTCAGCACTGCAACAAAAACAAAATCTTAAAACAAAGTAAATCTTAAAACAAAGGCAGACCAAGCCTCAAATTAAGCATAGCAGAGTTTCATCTCCTATAGAGGTATTTTGACAACAGCTATCCCAGGAAGACATACCTGGGTAAGACAGTGTGGGTGTTTGTATCTGGTTCACTTTCCAAATTTCACCCAAACTGGAATTCTGATGAAGCATTGTCTTTTCTGGGAAAACATTGTGACAGAAAATGGCTGTACAGATTTATTGATGGTACTACCAAAGCACAATTTTTTCCTAGTCACATTGCAGGAAATTCACAAGTGGCTTGGATGACACCATATCCTAGACCTTTCTGTCATCAGAGCTAAAATGTCACAGAGAATCTGGACCACTAAATTAAACTCAGAGTGACAAAAGTGCTATAGGAATTCACTGGTAACCAATCTACCTTTAAATAAACTGAGACATATAACTGCCAGTCTGGATGATGTTCATTCAGATAGCCTGGTACTTTTCATTCCTAGCCTAGTACTCTGACTAGAGACTAACAATATCTTAATGAATACTTTTCCCCCACGTGCAGCAAACTGCGTTATTAGTTTTGCAGCCGATCATGAGACATACTGACACCATTAATGGCAGTTCCAAAATGCCTTCAAAATGTGACTTGAAGGCCCTTTTTTTCTCTTTTTTTTAACCAATCCATACCGTTTGTCATTTTCACTCTTAAGGTACCTGAAGAGGCCGATTACAAGTTTTTGTTATTTACTGGGGACTAGGTTTAATCCCACTATTTAGTGAACAGGTTCATATTTCTTTTCATAAAAATGCCAATATGTGTTGATGAGAATGATACCCCAGAAGTCAATCATTACTTGATATAGTTAGCTGCTTGGCAACCCTGGGCAAGTCACAGGCTCCTAAGTCATGAACAGGAAGAAACATATCTGATGTACGGCTGGAGCTCAGTAGCATGCTGCTCTTTTCAGAATCAGTAGACCTAGAAAGGCAAGCATGATTCAGAGAAAGAATAACATAGTGCTCAGCCGTGCTTAAAATAAAATAAGAATAAACACAAACAACTTTTCATAAGGAAGTCCACAAGTTTGGGCATGTGGCAGAAATGGAAACAGGGAAGAAAAGTTTTCCAGACCACAGCTGAATAAAATGTAGTGACTGCATTGAGATGCTGAATCTCAAATCACTGTGAACTGACTGACCCTCCTCAACTACTTCCTCCAATCCATTCTCCACTCTCTAGTAGGAGGTGAAGGCATGAAAACAGGGTGGAGACAGGAAGGAGTGCAATCAGGAAGAACTCTCAATACATGCTCCCATATGTATCCCAATACACGATGCTGACCATTTGACATGCATAACAACAGCCTTTCTCCACATCATGTCAGTCTGTCCAACTGAATCGCTCTCAACAAGTACAGCTCTACCTACACACCTTCAGCACTTTCCTGTGGTCCCCTCTGGCCTGGGATGACCACCCCTCTTGAGGAGACCTCCAGCCTCAGTCCTCCTTTGCATTTCCTTACAGCTGGACCTTCTCCATGGCACTGTTTTATTATGAAATAAACTGCAAAGGATGTTTCACCTATCTACATTTAGAGGTTGAGATATTAAAGGTTTTCTGTCTAAGAGAAGTTTTCTCCTCTATGAAAAAAATAGCCTTTAGTAAAATGACATTGAACTTCACAGCTGAAGAATTCAGACAGTTTGGCTGTTTATACATGCTACAAACAGAAATACTCCAAAACTAGGCATAGCATGAGGACTTTGAATGTGATCTTCTTGTATGTATTATTCTTTGTTGTATTTTTAATAAGGAATCCCCAAACAGCAGATCTAAACACTGACTGATTTAAGTGATATTGGAAATACAACTCTATCTCTTTTATTGGAGCTGCCTACAAAACAAAAGGGGATTAACAGAGTTGGGAGATGGGGAACAGAGTATGATTTTATCTGTGTAGCTGAAGGAAGAATCAGAGTGGGAATAAACAAAAGATTAGCAAAATATTAGTTGCTAGGATGAAAGGCTTTCCATAAACTTTCTACTGATGTGTGTTCTACTCAGAAGCATTTTCAAATGTTGCTTACATACTGAAGGTATATAAAAGGTAGTTTACAGGTAGGCTTTATACTGAGCAGACAATGATTTTCTTTGTTTGGCTTACTAACAGCAACAGTATTCATTACCAAAAGTTGCTGTACAAACATTATAGAGATTACTGAGCAATACATTCAGTTAAACAATGCACTGAAAGTGATGCACAAGGGTTTTCATAGGTAATAGAGTCATGGTGAAATGTGCATCATCTGACTTCAAACCTTGATAAATAATTTGGTAATATCTAAACTAGAAACTCTGTGCTACCTGTGGTGAGTGGAAACAAAGATTTATCCTGTGGCCAATTTATCTCAGTCTAAGATAGCTGTCTGAACTAGACAGACACTTCCAGAGTACAACTCACTTTCTCCAACTCCATTACAGCTGTAAGTAGTTTTATTTTGATGGGCTATTTTTAAATATGTAGCCCCATTTCACATGCCACCTCCTAGGGAAAGGGAGTTTTTATTTTTTCTTGGTCGTCTCTCCGCAAAATCATTTTAAAAGGACATTCTTCAGAATGCAGACATCATCTTGAATGACATGAAACTGTCTACCCAACGGTCCCTATGAGGTATAGACTTAGAAGTCTGATGACTAAAATGCCATTGTATTTACCTGTTTCGCTTTCAATCCTAGCAGTTTTCAGTTCATTTCAGGAGAAGAAACCAAGCTGAGTAGAGAATGAGTTGCCTTCTTTTATCTCTTTTCTTTACATTTTACTTGCATATATGATTATGTTACATATTTTAAAAGAGTGCATATTTTCTAGAGTGGAAAGCTCTAGATTACAAGGGCCTGTCTTCTCAGTGCAACAGTTTCAGCAAAAGGTAAAAGCAGAGCAACCTGTATTCTGATTGCATAGTTCCAGAAAAAACAGTTCAAGGGCTGAGAAGAGAGAGAACGTTATTCATCTCTACCAAGTCAATGACAATTAGTGCCAGCAGTAACAAACTACAAACTGGATTAGGAATCAATCAGATATTCACAATGTTGCCTTTTAATAAACTCTTCTGTGAACAACTGATAGGAAATGTTTTTATGTTGATGCATCTAATGGCCTTTTGTATACAGTAGAACATCAACAAATTAGTCAACTAACAAAACATCATTACACTACATCATAAAAACAAAATGAAAGACATACATAAAAATTGACAGTGTTGCTATTCCTAATTGATGGTGCTGTATCTAACTTTGACAAGCATGTTGACATTACAGCAAATTCTTCATTCACAAGACAGTCATCTTGAATAT
Source organism: Nestor notabilis (assembly GCF_000696875.1). Lineage (NCBI taxonomy): Eukaryota > Metazoa > Chordata > Aves > Psittaciformes > Psittacidae > Nestor > Nestor notabilis. Next base: position 29,710 of record NW_009929781.1, on the reverse strand, counting down.
CTTAACAGATTGCCGCAGTTTAAGAACTCTTATCTTAATTAAATTCTCTAACTTGAATGCTAGCATTCATATTTAGGCACAGTTACTCTACAGACTCATCCATTCCTCATTTGTGAGCAACTTTTTATTTAAACTTGCACATGAAATTAAGGTATTTACAATACAATTATTAAAATGATCCACCTCTTTTCCCTTGCAAAAATATTTGTTTTGAGATGAAGTCTGGTTTCACTTTGAGGCACTTGGTAGACATAAGCTCCTATGAAAGAAGAAAAGAACAATACCTTTTTCTCAGTCATCAGAATACGTGCTTCTTTATAGGTCATTAGTCTTGTCAGACTCAGAATTCGTATCACTTTTACTCTTCAGACACAGTCTCTCAGGCATCTGGATGTAGCTAATTACATATCAGATAAATTAAATGAAATTATGAAAATGGAAGCTTTGATCTTCTGTTCCCACATTGCTCTGGAACACTACTGAGGTCTTCACAATACTGTGCATTTCTTTCCCTTTTTACTGCAGAAATAACTTCTTTAAACTGATTTGTATTTGCTACCAGCTCTTAGAACACAAGACCAACCATACTATGATTTCTGAGGAACCAAAAAGGCATTTCACTCCTCCCACCCTTAACTCCATACCTGTCAGATGCTTTTCTTCCCAGCCACAGACTGCCAGCTAGATTTACCATCCAGTTTGGCCACAGCTTCAAACATGGTCCTTCTCCCTGATGCCCTAGTGCTTTGGCATATCTCCACAGCATTTCTCTCCACATTAACTGAGAAAATGGCTCCTGCCTTCTGCCTGTTCACCTCTGTCCTGGAAAGGGACTATTCAGGCTTATTATGGGCATGGCCCCAAAGGCTCAATGGTCTGCATGTCAGGCACCTCAGTGAACAGCTCCAGGATATACACTGGGAATTTCAACAGAAGGAAAACAACTACCACCAGTAACAACAGGCAGAAGAGATATATGTAATTGATTCCTGCCCTTCCTGACAACTTTACCATACCAGCTCTTGAAAGCCTAACAGCAGCAGATTCCTAAAGATTAAAATTGGTTTGTTCATGTCCTCAATGTTAAATCATGTCAACATTTTCTTTTATGAAGCTCTATATTCATTTAGTCATTATTTAGCTGCAAAAATGTAGATCTGGGTAATACAGCCTAAAACTAAAATTCACAAAATGCATCACATAACCTAAACTGTATCTGCCTAAATCAGTAAGGGTTTCTCTTCTTCAAAACAACATTTGAAGTCTCCCATAGTGTGGAACAACTACTTTTTCTATTAGGAAAAGATCATTTTACTATTCTCTCTTCAAAATGGGATGTGGGCATGTGGACTCGACACAGCACCCACATTAAAATAGCGCATGTTGGCTTCAAAGGAGCTATTATGCAGTCTATAAGTTCAATGATCTGCAAAGCAATAAAGAGCTCCTTCTGTAGCCCTCATGGCCTATTGAGTAAATAGTAAGCATTTAAGAAAACTCCATAATTACATATTTACACACTAGAGCCATTATGGGTGATCTAAAAAATAGTACATGTATTTTTCTAAAAAAATTCCTTAATTACGTTTTTTACATGATTACGACTCCTTTATAGCCACTAAGGACTACCAGCTACAGAATATAGAGGCTGAAAAGCTCACCATTACAGGCTGTGTTTATATGTGATTACAAAACAAGATGTCAGCTAAATATTTTAGATATTTAATATTTTAAATTAAATACAGTTAAAATTAAAAAAATATATATAAACATATAGAAAGGGGTCATTCTGAAATTCTCTGCTATAAATAGTCAACTACCATTCCAGAATTCAGGAGTGTGTCAAATATTGAGGCTTTAGCTAAAGTTTGGTAAATTAAGTGGCTCAATGTTTTTAGCTAAGTCAACAGGGAACCCCAGTGGTTGTATCCTTAGAGATCTGTGTCTTGGACTCACTTCTCCATCTCTGAGGTACATTCCTAAACCCAGAGCTACACCTGCTCTACTCTGGTCATAACAAACTTTGGCTGCAAAACCACTCTGCTCAATCCCTGTCTTACATAGAAGTTTAAATCTGAAGTTTTAAGAGACCATATCATACAGATGGAACATGCCGTGAAACTGAATTTGTATCAGCTTGAAATAGTGGTCCGTGAGTAAAACATGCAGTTGAAGAAAAGCATCCATTAAGGATGGGACCAACCAGGCATTTTTCACATGTGAAAGCCAAATAGGGCAGATCATCAATTTAGTTGATTGACATCACTCACATGCCTTCAAAGAACCATTTGAAAAGAATTTGAAAAAAAATGCTTCTTCTACATGCTTATATACTGCACACTGTGAAAGTGATGGAATATTGAGAGTTAAGAATGAAGTGGCATTTCAGTTCCTTTCTTCATTATTTCGTATTCTAATTAAACTGTATTACTGCTCATATTATTAAAATAACAATGAAAGCGTGTTTACTAGCTGAAGTGAACACTTCACTTTTCAAGGAACTCAGAAAAATCCTTAAGAATACATCAAGAAAATGCTACTAGAAGAACAACTGTGGTTTGGGATCAAAGATGTCCTTTCAGCTTGCAAGTACTACCACACAGAGTGGGGAGAATATATTTTATTGAAGAATTCTGTGTAATCTTCATGTGAATAAAAAAAAAAAAAATGTCCATTTTTTTTTCCTCCCAACAAATAACTGTCAAAATTATGGGTCAATTGGTGTTACAATAATTCGGGTACTTTCAGGGATCACAATGTACTTCTACCTAAACTCCCAGAACTATATATCTTTTGGAATTGCTTAGGAATACTCGCAGGTCACAGGTTACAAGCAGTGTGTTCAACCTGCTTGTACTGCTCCTCTGCAACACCGCAATAGCCTTAATACTTTTGCCATAAGTCTATGCAGACCAATTAAAGTAACAACATTCAAATGAACACCTACTTAGGATAGCTTCACATTAATTTAAGACATTGACCTTTGCATGCCACATGCTGAGAGACCTAAACTTTCAGACAGTACTGATGTTTAATGCGCAATACAAATGCATTTGTCTACCGTCATATCAGATTCTGTGTCGTATCTACCACATGCCATTAAGTAACAGAAACACTGTAGCAACCATGGATAATCTACAATAACCTGACAACAAAGATTGATAGAAAACATAGAATTCTAGCCAGGACACTAATGCTTAACAACAAAATTGTCTGCCATTGAGTAGCACTATCAGTTGTACATCACTACTTGATAAATACACAGAAGGAGGAATAAAATGACATTGGTATTGAAATGTAATTTCACAAGGATCTCTGTTTATATTGGTGTCTAGCATGGGTGTAGTAGGTCATATTATCTTGACAGCAATTTTTTTAATACATCATGTATTTTCCAAAGGTCATTTTTATAATGAATAAGGATATCCTCTTTCAGTGTATCTTTATTTGCCCAGCACTTCTAACAGTTTAGATGCCTATGCAGATAATAGTAGCACACAAGACAGCAAAGACATCTATGTGTGTCGGATGTGTCATTTAAGCATTTAACTCTTCGTGAAATCAGCATTAGGTCAGCACCTAGATACCTCTAAAAACTGACTCCCTGTGGGAAAGTTCTCCTTCTTACTCAATGGGTCTGTTCTGCTTAAGTGTTCAGCACCATGACTGCTCTCTCTTGCAACAAATTCTGGCACCCTGCACCACAGTTCAGCCCCATGAATCCTGGAAAGAAATCTGTCTTTACTCTCTCTTTTTCATCATCCTGCCATTTTCTGCAGTCTCTTTACTATGCTCCTCCAGTATACTCATTCTAGCATAAGCTAGATGCCACTTGGTGCCCTTTGCAGGTAGGAATCAACTGCAACCAGCCCATCCCGGTTCCCAGTAGCTAACTGACGACAAGGCAGACCACAGCTTTCCACTGGAAAATATTAAAGAAATACCACTGCAGAACTAAGCTGCAGCTTCCTATTACATTTCATGCACGCCAGAACAATCTGTAATCAATCGAGATGAAAATGAAAACTGTGCTTTAGTCCTATGAAACCTCCTGAGTTAACATAGAAAGCACAAACTGGAGTTTTTCATTCCTGTGTCAATAGAACCACTTACTAAATCTGATCTATTATAAACATGCAAATATGAAGGTACTCAGCACATGATTCATCTTGAGGACCTTTTAGCACTGTTAACAGTCCATGGTGCGAATCTTAGTCCCCAGTCCCAGAAATGTTGGTAGCTGGTTAATAATAAATACATACATACATACGTACATACGTACGTACATACATAATACCGCTTTCCTTGTAAATTGTGTATGAGAGGCAAAAAGATTATATAAAATGGAATTTGTTATGTCATTTTCAGAGAATTCCTTTTCAAATTAGAACCGCACAAAATTCCAGCCTAGGAAGGCCAGAAGTAACACACAGGAAAGGTTTCATACTTTGATTTATACAATTACTTCAGAAGGTGGTTTGACTGCCAATAAATTGATGTTCTTGATCAGTTCATGTTATTAAACAATGAGTTCCCTCTTCCATCATCAGTTACATCATATGTCTAGATGATTTACATGAAATAAACAGTGGACACATTTACACACTCGTTAGCTAAAGAATCATGCTTGTACATGGCCAACACAGCCTCTTTCCATTAGCATATGCTGGATCCAAAGTTCAGTGAAGACTCAAACACACTGCTTGACAAGTGTGCCCACACCCACAAACAGACCATTGCTCTAGTTCAGCTTCAAGTGTTTATGCTTTTCATACTAAATTGAACTAGAATTCCTGTGGGCTGCTTGCAAGGGACTATGGTCTATTCAGAAAATTGGGTTTTCACTGTTATCCACCTTAGAAGTGTTGCTTTCCTCTTGAATAGAAAATTATTTCTCTCACACAAAGACTCTATGTTTCCTTTTTCTCAATGGAATAACAAGCCAAAGGAAACACAGATACAGATTATTTATCTAAGCTGTAAATATATGAATTGAGAAAGTGACAAAGCAAAACTGAACAGTAAGTAATTTCAGGATATAAAGCCAATCTGCCTTGTATACCTTGTCCTTGCTTTCTTATTCTACATAATATATGATGATTATCACATGCTCACAATTAGTCCCAAAAAGCAGGCTGACATTAAAATACCCTGGAATGAAATTATTTTCACAGATGTTAGGGCAGTTAGTAACTACATTAGCTAAATTAGGTTTAGCTGTACTTTAGATAAACTCATTTGCTTTTCATGTAGATTCTATAGGTGATCCCACAGAAAAGCACAAAACCACCATCCATCCATCCATCCATCCATCCATTCAAATTTAAATGAAGAAGAATATTCTTCTTAGGAGGTTACCCTCATGCATAAAGGATAAATTACAAATGGCCCCAGCTGAAAGCAAAATATTACAAAAGCTTCACTAAACTTAACTTAAAACATAAGAGTTTGATATAGAATTCCCATGATAGCCATTTACTTTGGAATGTACAAATTAGTTGCATATGGAAACTAGCATAAGAATATACTTGATGTTATAATTGCACTTTATAGTCACTTTCTAAAAAACAATGCCCCACATGGAAAATCTAACACTCAGAAAGCTCTAAACATCACATTTTCAAATTCCAACTCTATTATGAGCCAAAATATATAAATGTATATATTTTAATTAAAATATCAATCACATTATACTGAGAAACTACCATTTCACACGTTGTCAGAGTCATCTTTCTCCTGGACCTTGATCTTAAAATGCCAGTGACAAAATCCACACTTGCCCCTTTTCCTCTCTCATCCTATCTGTTCCTCATCTTAACCTTTTTATCACCTCCATTTGGGAGAAAAACAAGCAAACAAACAAGCAACATATTCACACACACTATCAGTCTTCCATCTTACTCCAAGCATGGCCTTCTTGGAAATTAACTTTCTGGCTCATTTGTTCTTAATGCTCCAAATTACTCAAGGTCTGGAGATCTTATTTTAATTAAGGATAGACAAGTAAGGCGCTAACCTGGTCCATTTCTGGCAATTGGTTGGTCTGATGAAAAAGCCATACCTTTTGAGAAGATGCAGTTATGGGAATGTGATGGGATTGCATAATGCTAGCTATGATACACACTTGAGAAAGGGCAACAAAGCCACCTACCTTCAAAAGACTCATACAAAAGTAGTTATCCAGGCAAGACAGAAGACACAGACCTTATCCCTTAGGGAGCCAAAGGAAGTAGTTTCTAAAATGGGGATAACCCTTATAGTCCCTGACACATCTCAGCTCCTTTGTGAGGTACAAATGGAACCTTGGGGCAAGCCAGCTTCTTTGTGCAGCTATACTGTCAGGTGACCAGTTCACACAGAGGGGCCCAGGCCAGGGAACGATATCTGAGCAGCTCACAAGCCCTGAAGATCACAATACACAGGAGTTGCATGCACCAGTGCCACAGTACCAAAGTGATGTATGATCATGATAAAAATGAAATTCTCTATCAGTGAAACACTTAGTTGCAGAGCAACTTACTAAACCACAAGATTCACATTTGAGGAAAAAATCCTTTGCCTTTAGTATACTTCATGGAGAAGCTCTACAAAAACTGAACAGCTTCCTAAGAATACCAGCCACCAGAGTCTGCTGTTCTGCTCTCCATTTTATGTTCTTTCCCAGTAATGGTGGGTGTGAGATAGTCATTAGTTGCAGCAGGTAGACTGGCCTCCCCCCACCCTTTCCCTTCATCTTGTTACAAAACAACCAGGAAATTTATATTACCCTGAACATAATCCTTTTTCCAGCATCTCTTTGCATGTTACTGCTAAAAAGAGAAAATCATAGTATCTCTTCCTGCCTGTAGTATGTGAGGACAGAGGACAACAAATCTTCCATTATAAGACTGCTCAAAGATTTTATTTCAGTCTTTTTTTTAGTCCAGTGATAAGAATATCACCACAGAGTGGTAATAGCACAAGAGACAACGATCAGACCTGCCCCAGGAGAAAATAAAACAAAATAAACCAAAAACCACAACATGCTATCTGGCTTCAGGTAAGAAAAGATAAACTTAGAATCATAAATTCATAGAATCATAAAATAGTGTGGGTGGGAAAAGACCCCCTAAGATCACAAGTCCAACACCCCTGCAACAAGCAGAGACATCTTCATCTACACCAGGTTGCTCAGAACCACATCCAGCCTGGCCTTGAATGTCTCCAAGGATGGTGCATCCACCACCTCTCTGGGCAACCTGTGCGAGGATTTTACCACCCTCATTGTAAGAAAACTTCTTCCTCATGCCCAGCCTGAATCTCCCTTCTTCTAGTTTAAAAACATTACCCCTCATCCCATCACAACAGGCTCTGCTAAAAAGTCCCCATGTTTAAGTAACTAAAAAAGAGAAGACAATGTGGAAGAACAGTTTTAAAATAATTTGAAAGAACAAGCACATAAGATGTGAGCCTGAAAAACAGATGAAAATCGAACAGTAGCACACAAGAATTAGGAAACAAGGAAGAAAGTGTTAAAGAATAAGAGAGACTGAAAATCAGAAAGTTTTGCAGCTAATTTACCAGAAGCAAATAAATCAGGTGACATTCTACACAGCTAAAAGCTTCCAGGAAAAACAAATAAACAGATAAACACAACTGAATGAAAAAGAACAGATGAACAGTACCAGCTTCTTGGTTTAGAAACTTCACAAAATGTTCCTGAAATTGTAAACACCAGAGTATAACAGGTATTTTTATGGAACTATAAAGGCCAGCCCAAAGGCTATTAGTATATTAATAAAGAGATCACCAACTTTCTAAGGAAGTTGTCCAATTCTTGTTTAAGTTTCCATTCTAAGAAAAACAGTAAACAAATCTGAAAAAGGTTGATGCCCAGGAGGATGATATGATGGTTTCCCAGGATTGTGCATTAAACAGATTTCTGAAATCATCAGAGCCCACAGGGCTACAGATTTTAATATAAGTAATATTTGTCTCAGTCCTTCACAGACAACAGAGAATTAACTCAAAAGGACAATGAAGGACAGGATTATGGGTTTTTTTCCATGAAGCCTGTCTGTCCCACAAACAAAGACTGCAAATAGGGAGGGAGGGCAGGAAGCAAAAGGCTGTGAAAGTAAATCTTTTATAAAACAGAAAGCTTGAGCTTGGTGTAATGTTAATCCAGTTTGTATAGGGGAGTTCTGCATAAATTTGATTGCCTCTTTCTTGGCAGATAAAGAACCAATCTGCTAGGAACAAGCCAGCTAGGATAGTCAGGAGAGGTAATTAATGAAAACCAGAAAGACAAAAAGGGGGTAGAAATATCCATTCTTGTAGCACAAAACAGTCAGTGTGAAAACGCTCAAGTGTCAAATTTGAAAGAAAAATATTACAGCCTTGCTGATATCCATTAGGGTATCCGTCCACCCCTGCCAAGAGGGGTGGGCAGGGAGGAAATACCATCACAAGCTGATGAAAGAGCTTGGGTTGAAGGTGTGACATAGATGATCTGGCACTGAGGTAACACTAACAAGTCAGAGCAGAAATCATGAGCCAGGTTCTACAAAACCAACAAATAAAGTATGCGATGGATTCATGTCAAAGTTTTCTCTGTCTTTTTTGGTTTGTCTCTGATATTGGAACTTCCCAGCTCCATATGTGCCCACAGGTATGTGTTTCTATGCATCTATATGCCTACATGTATAAGTTACACTATTTATTACACTCTGTACGGAGCAAAGTGAGTTTCACCAGCTGATGCCCTTAGTTTACAAGTATTACTATTTATGTCAATCAAAACCATCAGAAAGAATTCTGATTCACCTATACAATTGATATTACATCCCCGAAAACTGGCAATATGTATGCCCCACCTAAGACTAGTGGTCAATCTGCACTTATGGTAACACCCCTCTCCTGCTATTAATTATGAGCACTTTCAATAGTACTGATGAACATGTGGGCTTCATTATGTTTCTTAATTACAAGCTTTCTGGATGCATGTGAAGAAATTTGGAAAATGAGATATACAGAAAAAATTATATTAAATGAAAATTCAGACTGCACACATTATGAAGCCAGGAGATGCACATGTAAAGAAAATTCAACATCTTGTTCATGCTCTTATTCATTATATTCATTTTAGTTAATTAATTTCACTATAATCCATCCAGGAGGCCTCAGGAGTGCTCAAGATAAACCATGCCTACCACCCAAAGCAGGTCAGTAGAAAATTCTGTACCAGAGCACTCGTGTCTTTGAACATAATCATAATTTTGGGGAAAAAAATGCATGCATTCAGAAGGCTGTGGGTCCCACTGAGATCCTGAGAGCACCAAGCAGCAGGGGTGCAAAAGACACCCCAATTCCTACATCATCAAGGCTTTCGACTGGTAGTATCTTACTTTTGTGAAAAGTGTGGGCTCCTGATGGATTTTGCCACCATGTCAGAGTTTCTGAAGGATTTAAGAATTGCTGTTGTGCTCAGAAACCAACAGAAGTGGTGAGCTAGGAGAACCCATATCCTACCAAAGATACTTGGAATACTTTCCTCCCCATTTTTATCGCTAGCAGTGCTGCAGGATTAGTGATTGTATGAGGTAGGAGCTGGTAGGATCCACATTCCAATTAGCCTAATTTCAAACCATTACATTTTACAGTGTTGCTTTGGAAATGAAGCCTTAAACAGAGATAATTACAGCAGCTGCTATATAAGCTCCTATATAAGGAAGAGTATAGTAATAGTGGTGTTTCTGTAGTGCATAAAATCCAAGTCAGATCTCAGGACCTGGCATAAGGCAAATGCAGAACATGACAGTAAATGAGCCAAAGAGCATATGGCACGTATGGAAGACAGCAGAAGGGTACAGACAGTCAAGACACTTGAGTGAATCAGCTATAACCCTGGTCAGCACAGCCAACTGCAGCCTCAGCCTACCTGCTGGTAAACCAGCAACAGCCTCCCTAGTTTTATGGAAAGATATGGAAGAGGATGACTTAAAAATAATTGGTCCAGTGAAATAACTCCTTCCCTGTGCACACGAGCTGTAAGAACTTGTGTTGTTTATAAGCAGAGATGGGGCAAGAGCAGAAGTTATGTGTGCAGCAAGGCAGGCCCATCAGAGGTCAGCACACATGCATCAACCATTAACTTGCAACACTTTATTGTAGAGAAGCAGGCTGACTTCTAGCTAAAGCCTACACCTTTCTAGGTCACTTGGCCAGAATTTCCTGTGCTATGTATCTCAAGTCTCTGCTGAGAACAGCTGACAGCCTAATAACAGTGTTTCTCCAGCTACTGTTTCACTGATTTTCCTTTTTCTTTTTTCTGCCTTTTTTAATTTTTTTTCCCCACAACTCACTGTACTCACTGTATATCTACCTTATTCTGCACATCTACTGAGCACATACATCATCGTAAATGAATTGTACAATGTTTAGCTGATGCTCGGTCAGAGCACTGAAATGAAGGTAACAGTAAGAAAAGCAACATCCAGTAAAGGGCCCTTCTGACCCCTGCTCTGGATCACGCTCAGCAGGGCACGAAGACAGATAGAGCAGAGATGTGGCACTGCTGGGTGCAGGGCCATTTATGGGGACCCTGCGAAGATTGTGCTCCACAACTTTTCAGGTCAAAAGCAGCACTGTTCTGCTTTGTGGCCCTCCCACCCCCAACAGCAGCAGCAGTCAACCCCAATTTAGCTGTGAGCACCTAAGCTCACAGCAAAAATCAGGTACTTTTAACAGGTATATGAAGGCTGACAGCAGTAAAGCTACAGAAAACACAAGTTACCATGAAATTATTACCAAATCCTTGCCAGGATTGCCACAAACTGCCATTAGTATTCAGTGTAATTGATGAGAGGTAGTATTTGCAGAACAGCAGCAAAACAGATCCCCAAAGGAATGGCAATCCCCTGGCTAGAAACTCAGCTAGTTTAAGTCCATGAGCTCCAGGATTTGATCCGTTATCTAATCTGTCTGTCTACAAAGTACCTATTTTTTAGATAGAAACTCATCAACAGACATGTTCGTTGAATGCTTTCTGATTGTTACCCTAAGGCTCATTCTACATTCACTTCTGAATTTTGAACTTCTTAATTCAATGCATCCTGTGCCACCCGCTGCCTTCCCTTTTATCCCTGCTGAGACAAAAAAGCCTGAATTAGTCATAGGCCTTCAGTGAAGAGTAAATTTCTACCCTCTTTATCATCAGTGATTCTCAATGAAAACTGTGAAGCTGTAGTTCTTAACTTTCTTCGTAAGATACAAACTGCTTTTTAACTTCTATAAACTACAGTCCCATAAACAGAACTGTAAACTCCACAGGAACAAACTCTTGATGTTGCAAATTAGCATCATATGCTTTTCTTGCAGTATAGTATTCCTTTTACTTTCTTTCAGAATTTAATAAAATGCACATATTACACCCAGAATCTAGGCAATGCCCTCATATGGGTTCTGGAAAATCACTTTGGCCCAATATTTTTGCAGGAGAACAACAATTTCATGGATCCCATTTAAAGTAAATATGTGGTTTGGATTCCAAAATTCAAAGTACAGTGAACAGGAGCTGTTGCTACAAACCCCTGTGAAATTATGCCCTGGTGTATGTCAGGTTATACAATTTAAATTGAGCTACCTGAAAGCAGTGGCCATTTATGAAAACATGGCTCTCATCCTTCTAAAACATCTTCCTAGTGGTTACAAGAATATTGACCAAAAAAATGGGTACCAGAAAGCCAAAGTGATGAGTGTTTTTAAATATGCAGCATATGCTACAGTGCATCAGCTGATATCGTAATCTGCTTGTGTTTCTGAACCACTTGAGATCTTGCTAAGGTCCCGCACTCTGCTCTATTTCTCCCACACCCTCCCTGCACCCACTGTTCTCTTTTCTTTCCTTCCTACCTGGGAAGTCCTTCAAACAATGAATATACTTAATTATGCTGGGACCACTGAGATGGAGAGCACTGCCCGGAGAGGCTACCAGAAAAACAGCATCAAACTTAATGCCAGTCCTTGTTTTACTCAGCCATTTAACCTACCAATTAATTATACAGTAAATAAAGACTATTTCCATGGGGAGTCAAAGTGCAATCCTGACAATCTTGCTGGCAACCACACATACCCAGATCAGGGACAATCACATTATGACAAACTTTGTGATTAATGAATTTTTGATATACAGACAGTATCACATCTGCAGTATTGCCTGTGGCCATTGCTCTGTATTTCCATTGCTGCTTAAACCCCTGCGTGACTCATGAAGGCGACTGTGACTACAGACCCTGTGTCCATTGATGACATTTTGGACTCAGGATCTTCTTCACTCAGAATTCAGGCTAATCACTTCAACAGTGAGACTCAACTACCTTTGTGTGGCTACTCTGCTGCTGGATGGGTATCCCATACAATGTCAGGGCTCTTACGAAAACAGCACCCCCAGGGACCAGGTAACAGCTTCATCACCCAACCTTACTTATCAATATTAGTGAAGAGCCAGGCACATGGGGACCCCACACCATACGCACCACCACCACCAGGGACACATTCACTGTGACTTAGCTTGGCCTCAACAGCATTAAAGCACTTTCCCCTCTGACTCTGAAACTATCAAGGAGAATAACAAATACTTGCCATGTCACAATGGTCCATTAAGAGACCTTGATGGCCTTATGGCCAGTATTTTAGCAAATCTAGTGTCCTTTGTCTTTCTCTAGTGCAACCAGTGGTTTTGCAGTCAAGAGTGGATAGAACAAACGGTGTGAAGTCCTCTGGTAAGGTGTACAATAAGTCTCACAGATGTATTTTCAATTTGAGTACGAATGAAGCATCCTTTCTAAACTCATTATCCAAGACTTTATGATATAAAATCACATAGTGATTTTATTAATCACACTGTCAGGATAATCAACAGAGGAACAATCAGAATACATTACGAGCTTTTTCCAATTTTACATTTGACTTATTTGGAAAGTGGCAAAGGAATCTTAATTTCAAAATGTGGGACTGGAAGGTTGCCTAATAGTTTTTAAAGTTAGATGAAAATACATGCCAGCAACTATATTTTTGTCCACACGTTAACCATGCAATTCAGAGTTTCACAGCTTAAGTTCACATGCTTGTTTCGTATTTTAAAGACACATTTCTGTAAGTACACATCAGAAATTACTCCTCTTGTTTCCAAATCACCATTTCTCTCACCAATCAAAACTTCATTTCCTAAGACATTATCAGGTCAGACATTATGTGTTTTCCAGTCTAAGAGCATTGATTTATGATGAAAAGTTGGACTCCTGACATGGTTTCTGCTCCACTAGCCACATCTTCCTTCCACCCATTATTTGGTAACCTAGTGAGGATATTAAACCTCACTTGGAACAGTAAGAGAATCTTTCCAACATACAACCTACCTATTGTGCCTATATACACTGAAGTTCAAGAAATGCTTCAAACACATCTCTGACGTGGAAAAGCAATATCCAGAGGAGGCTGACAGATGAGAGCACCACCTGACTTCAATCCACTCAGTATTTTTTTGTGTCAATGAAATAAAATGGGTTTTTTTGCTTGCCTTCAGCCATGCCAAATGATAGCGAATGAAGGAAGAGGCAGCCTGGCTCCCTCAAAGCAGGACAAGGAACAGGGAAGGAAACAGGTTGAAAGATGAAAAATGAGGGAGGATTAAAATAAGAGAAGGCTTGGGGGAATGGGGAAGATCATGATAAGAGGGAATGGAAAATGTATGAAAAGCAGAACAGGTATATAGAGGCATGAAACAGGGCTCAGATGATGTGGTTTAGGTTATCTGATGCTGGGGGAGAGAGACATCAAAGTTTACTGCTTCTAATATTGAACCATATACTGGAGCAGAGCTCTTTGCCTTTTTATTTTAAGAGGGCCAAATTAGGAAAGCAAGAGAGTAAGGAGTAGGTGGGTTGCAAGGATACAACAGATGGAACGTGGACAAACCTAGTACAGAAGTAGGAAGGGAAAAATGACACCCTGTGCATCACAGAAAGATGAAGGAGGGAGACATCTGGTGCAGTAAGAGGCAGGATCCATGTCTGGATACTGCAGGTCTCATGATGTCACAGGATATGCTGGTGCTGAAGTTCAACTGTCCTTCAGAGTGCTGGCAATACAATGAGTATTACTGTAGACCCTGAAGATGCTGAAGACTCAGGAAACTGGAATCGTAATTAACAAGAAAGTCTACCCAGGAAATGGAAGCCTTTGTTTTCCCATCCCAGGTTTTCACTCAACCCCTAGGTTCATAAGAGACAGTATAAGGTTACTGATGGCAGATCATGACAGCCAGAAGAATGAACATAGAATGTAATCGATGGCAAGATCTTGTTATTTTCAGCAACTATTTCTGGACGTGAGACAGTTTGACAAAAGGCTCCTTAACTGCTTGCTGAGAGCAGATAATGCTAAAGACTTAGAACTCAAGAGTCAAG
>NW_009929781.1:0-15232 GCF_000696875.1 Nestor notabilis | reverse complement strand
AGGAAGCATCCTTTGGCTTTGGGTGGACCCCTCTGCATGACCCAGAGTCAAAGGAACTCTACATCTTGCATGTCTCAATGCTCCTCTTCTGTCAGCACACAGCTGTGAAATCCATCCACAAAACACTCCACAGACACTAGGCTACTAATGATAGATGTAAGGGAGGACAAGCAACCTTCAGTAGCTATCAGTGACTGCAGACTCAACAAGCGGCTAATAGGTTTTGAAATGGAGAAATTTAGTGCCTTTTCTTTGTATGTATATGCATAGCATGTGCTTCTAATAAGAAAAATTGCATAAATTTTGATAAAAAAGTTTGGATAAAAGGCACATGCTAATTTTAGAAAAGTGTCAAGAGACACCCTCTGCAGGTTTAACCTTCTGACCTAAGGATACACCATTAAGATATGCATTACAATATTGTTTATAATCATATGACCACACAGCTCTCTCAGCGCATATTTTAAAAATTATAATGACCACAGGTAGTTGGAAAAAATTGCGTTAAAAATACCCCTAAGAGCAGAAGTAGTCAGACAGAATTCCAGATTGCTATTCAGAAGTCTGTTATTCTTGTATCCTTGTGTATTAAAAGCTCTGGCTACTTTTTCAAGTCAGAATCTTGTTAGGGAAAAAAAAAAAATAATAACAGAAATAAAAACTTTGCATCTTTAGGGGGATTAAACCCAGAGAGTGATACCCTGCACTAAGTGTATGCTGGTGCAACCCAACAGCACTCACTGACACACACAGCAGTGAAGTGCAAGGACCTGCACAGCATAAGGAGCCACAAAAGAAGGAAGGAGAACTACACTAGACACTTGTCCAGGGGTGTACATCAGTGAGGGAAGTGGGCCTGAAATTCTACTTTTCCTTTCTAGCAATAAGGAATGAGGATTCTCTACAGCATAGCAAGGAGGGTAAAAACCACATTCATTGGTGCATGACTGCTATCGCACCATATAAGTAATCTGAAAATATCCAAAAGAATTGTCAAAAAAATCAGAATTTTCCATGTTTACAAAATCCTACAATGGTTCTACACTGAAAAAATAAATCAGCTTGTGCAATAAACTTCCACTTTTCAGCTCAAAAGTCTAAATTTTTTTCAAGCTTGAGCACTTGACAATGACAAATTTGAAAGCTGCCTTTGATAGAAGAGCAAACCTGAGGAATCACTTTTTTCCTCTTTTTGTGCTGCGTGTTCTGCCATTTTTCAAGCCACAGGTATAATTTATATGTAAATTTTTCCTGAATACTACTTCAAACATTAAAAAAAGTAAATATTTTAAAAACAGTATATAATCATTGGTAAGAAATTCTAAGTAGCATTTAAAGTACAGGAGTAATTGAAAAGAACACAATATTACTCAGTTTTACAGTATGTGCTACATTTTCTAGGACAGTCAAGGAATAAATGAAAAACTGAAAATATCTGAAGCTAAACATACATGGTATTAGGTGAAGAAAAATAAAGTACATAATAAAATCATTCTACCAATTGCATTTTTCATGTTTAATTGAAACCTGAACACTATCCTCAAAGAAATACCTTGAAAAAGATGGACTAAATACAACCCAAAATGAAGCTGTTAACTCAGATTGAGTATTGCAACCAGTAGAGCTACTGGTTTGATAGCTCTTGCTCTTGATTGCATAAAATATTTTTCAGAAGTTAATTCTCTAAACCAAATTAATGATTAGCATTTCCAAATATTTGTTTGAATTGGAAAACATGGGTGATTCACTTTGATCATTCTAACAATATTTATTTCTGAAGCTGCCTAGGAAATAAAATTGTATTAACATTGAAGAAAAAACTTCTCAGAGGCAAGTTTTACATTTTGAAATCAGTCAAGCTGAATATGAAGCTGACACTATATTTTGGTACAATTATTTACTGTGTACAGTTCTGAAGTCCTCAACATAAAAAGGACATGGAGCTGTTGGAGCAAGTCTAGAGGAGGGCCACGAGGATGATAAGAGGGCTGGAGCACCTCCCGTATAAAGACAGGCTGAGAAAGTTGGGGCTGTTCAGCCTGAAGAGAAGGCTGCATGGAGACCTTATAGCAGCCTTCCAGTATCTGAAGGGGGCCTACAAGGATGCTGGGGAGGGACTTTTCATTAGGGACTGTAGTGGCAGGACAAGGGGTAACGGCTTCAAACTTAAACAAGGGAAGTTTAGATTAGATATAAGGAAGAAGTTCTTTACAGTGAAGGTGGTGAAGCACTGGAATGGGTTGCCCAAAGAAGTTGTGAAGGCTCCATCCCTGGCAGTCTTCAAGGCCAGGCTGGACAGAGCCTCACACTTGGATTTAGTGTGAGGTGTCCCTGCCCATGGCAGGGGGGTTGGAACATGATGATCTTAAGGTCCTTGCCAACCCTAACTGTTCTATGATTCTGTGATTCTGTGATTACTGCTTAATCAATGACAATGCTGCAACCTGAGCTTTTCTGTTCATGTGAAATGCAGAGAGACTGCCATCTTCAAAATATTACTACAAGTTAGCTGACTATTGTAAAAGAGTCTGAAGATGCAATGTAAGAGTATATATACATAACAAGAGCCAGACTGTTTGTGAACAACAGAAATCTATACCTTTTTGGATTGGCCCCAAAGGGTTAAACTCTCAGTAAAAATGTTATGTAGATGGTAGTAAAACAAAGCTATTTTACATTATCATAAAGCTTAGCATAACAAGCTTGTACCCTTCAACAGGGCAGGCACGATGACTTGTTCACCTGACCTTTACTTAAAGAACCACCACTTTAAAGCCAAGTCACCTTCTCAACTCTGTTTTCAGTACTGCTAGCACTTGAACTTCCATCTCAGCAAGCATTATCACTGGCAGCAAATGATGCATCTTAAGAAAATTTTCAAATATATAAAAGCAGATCTTTAATACTTTATTGATTGCCACAAATCTTTCATATTCTAGGCTGCAAAAGATGAGGCAACATGAATGGCAAAATGGTTGCTTTCCAACTAGTTCTTGGACGAGCTTTCACAATCAAGGAGATTCTCAATGGCCACATAAGGAGACAGCACCAGTGATAACCACTTCCAGCCTGTATTTCTATTCCTCCAGGTAACTAGGAATGTTGGAAAGTTTATAACCTTTGACAATTTACTCAAATTTGCACACTACTATATTTGCACACTCAGACAGCTTTGTCAGACAGGAATTTATATTATCTGAAATTTTTATATACGAACTAGGAGAACACAGCTGTAGCCTAACTTCAGTATTGCCATACAAATTAACAGGACAGATGTCCCCAAATACTGAAGATTCCATGTCTTTTTTCACCATAACTATTTTTGTGTTCTTTAGGCTCGGTGATAATCACTGTCTACATTTTTTGTCATAACATGAAATGCAGTTATTCACAAACACAGTATAACTGGTCTTGTGCCTGTGCTAGATAAACAGAAGGAAAACATACTTTGAATATAACAGAAATTTGGCTTCATGATTTTCTTAAATTACTCTTTCCTCATATACAAATTCTAGCTACTAGCATATATTGGATGTGGGTGGAAAGGTTTTTGTAGCAGGGGAGTGCTACAGGGGTGTCTTCTGTGTCCAATAGAGTCAATGCCAGACAGCTCCAAAACAGACCCATCATGGACCAACCCTGAGCCACCAGCAATGGTAGTAGCACGTCTGGGATGACATAGTTAAGAAGGGTGGAAGAAATCCTGCACAGCTGCAGCCAGAGAGAGGAGTGAGAATATGTGAGAGAAACAGCTTGGCAGACCCCAAGATCAGTGCAGAAGGAGGAAAGGAGGTGCTCCAGGTACCAGAGCAGAGGTTCCCCTGCAGCCCGTGGTGCAGACCATGGTGAGACAGGCTGGCTCCCTGCAGCCTATGGAGCAGATATCCACCTGCAGCCCGTGGAGGACCCCACACCGGAGCAGGGAGATGCCCAAAGGAGGCTGTGACCCTGTGGGAAGCCCATGCTGGAGCAGGCTCCTGGCAGGACTTGTGGCCCTGTGGAGATAGAGAGGAGCCCATGCTGGAGCAGGTTTGATGGCAGCACTTGTGACCTCATGGGGACTCACACTGGAGCAGCCTGTTCTTGAAGGACTACACCTCATGGAAGGGACCCACGATGGAGCAGTGTGTGCCGGAAGGACTGCACCCCATGAAAGGGACCCATGCTGGAGCAGTTCATGAAGAACTGCAGCTCGTGGGAAGGACTCGCATTGCAGAAGTTCATAGAGGACTGTCTCCTGTCCTCCATGAACTTCTGGAGGACCACATGCTGGAGCTGGTGAAGAGTATGAGGAGTCCTCTCCTGAGGAGGAAGGAGTGGCAGAGACAACATGTGATGACTTGACTGCAACCCCCATTCCCCAACCCCTTGCACTGCTGGAGGGGAGGAGGTAGAGAAACCTGGGAGTAAAGCTAAGCCTGGGAAGAAGGGAGGGGTGGAGGGAAGGTGTTTTAAGATTTGGTTTTATTTCTCATTATCCTACTCTGATTTGATTTAACAAATTAAATTAATTTTCCCCAAGTTGAGTCCGTTTTGCCCATGATGGTAACTGGTGAGTGATGTCTCCCTGTCCTTATCTCAACCCCTTTCATTTTATTTTCTCTCCCCTGTACAGCTGAGGGAGGGAGTGACAGAGCAGCTTTGGTGGGCACCTGGCATCAAGCCAGGATCAAGCCACCACATAGTATTACTTATCAGTGTTCCTTAAAGAGAGAATAACTTGTATCTGAGTAAATATTCATATAGGGATATATTTTACTGATACTGAGATAGCACCTGATATGCATATAATTTCCCATCTGTTTCTATAAATTACATTTAACATAAAATTTAATCACTTCCTATAGAAAAGGAAGTCAGATACATATGCTTTAAAACTTTATTGGGAGATGGTATGGGGGGAAAAAAAAAGAAATGAAAAAGTAGTCAGGAAAATGATTTCTACTTAATTTCTTCTTTTTTGACAATATTTATAATTGCAAATATAGGTGAGTAATGGGGAGGTAGTTCTAATACTTGAAGGCATTACATTCAAAAGTAATCAAGACTGGAAAAGATCTGTGATTGAGCTGTGTATTGCCCAATATAAGGAGCAGTCTAAACCTTACAAATGCCAAACATCATCATCTGGTTAATCTTTATGCCTATAATAACAGAAATAAAAAAAGACAGAGAAAAGAAAATACAACAGAGAAGATTCTAGGAATTATAACAAGCAGCACATTTCCAATGAAGTAATCATACTTTTTATTACTGGCAGTCTGGATAAAAAACTGAAGCAATATAGCAAAGCCACTACATTAATGTTTCTGCCAATGAAAACAAAACCATAATGGTGGCTACCAATAATTTCCTTGAATCACTTGGCTGATACACATTTTTCATGGACTGTTACTCTGGCAATCGCAACAGCGCTCTCAAAAGCTGACTTTCAAAGCTGCCAGAAAGGCATTTGGATGTCCATTTTATATTTAAATGTTAACAGCTTTGGGTGAGTGATAACAGGGGCAGCTTTCAAAACCTTGAGTCTTGCTATCATAAACTCAGAAACGATCTGTTGAAAGCACACTTGCTTGAACGGACAGACACTAGAAACATGAAGAAACATCACTGACCTTTAATAAGCCCAGAAAGCACACCATTCATCTGACAGTACCAGAACTCTACTTAGAAAGACGGTAGGTCATAATGAAAAACGTTTTATCTGTAAGGAGGTTCTTCTTGGTGATTTTTTTTTTAACTTGTCTGGCAGATGGCAGTAAGCAACATTAATCAGACGGATATGCAACAAATAAGCCACAACATCGTTTTTTTTCCCCCTCAGATTCAAAGGACATCAAAGCCAATGAGAAGTAGAGATTAGGAAAACAGGTCAGTTTTGCCTGTGGGATACCAGGGATAGAGTCATAGAATCACAGAATACCTCGAGTTGGAAGGGACCCATAAGGATCATGTAGAACACAGGACAAAAGTCAGCAAAACATGGTTCAGGGACATTGAAAAGAGCATCCAGGAAAGATTACTCAAAAAAAAAAATAATCTCAATTCAAACACCAGAATAGCTGTTCTGGAAATTGCTGTAAGGAGCTATTCAGAGAACTAAAAGAGCCATAAAGGGACACTTAAAGGCAAAAGACCACGCTTTGGTGAAGAGCGCCAGCACTCTGTGCACTGCTGCTGGCCACTCATGCATGGCATACTGCATCTGAAGGGGATTCTCAAACTCAGCCTGCGGCAGACTACACGGGCATGGTGCTGCTCTTCCAAGAGGGTGCAGAGCTAAGAGAATGAACAGAAAGGAGCGATGCTATGACGCTTATCAAGCTGCCCAGATTTAGACTTACTCAGTATTTCTCCCAGGCACAGAGAACTCCACGTATACTTATTTTTTGTCGAAACTCTCTTTAAAATCTCACTGTACAAAATCAGACCATGACCAATAATGCAGCAGAGGAAAGCAAGCTCAAGAAATTTCCCTTTGCAAGGCCTTTTTACTGATGATGATAGAAACAGCCACATCTTCGAGTACAAGAAAAAAAAGAAAAAAAGTTATGTTTGATCCTTCTACCTTAAGCCTGCTTTTCCTGACAAAGTAACTTCGTGTTGTAATAGAAGTAGTTTTTATAAAGATTCTTCTCAGGAGTTTAGTTAATGTTTTTAGTAAGACCTTTTGTCTCATAAAGATGCATTTGTCCTGGGGCGTGAATCTAGTTTTTTGGTAACAGTGATTAGTGTAACTAATCTTTAAACCATTTTACTAAAGTAGGAATTAAACAAGATCACTCCTGAAAGCGAAAGCAACAAGTGTTAAGGTTTCAGATCCAGTTCCCACTGATTGATGTCATGACTCTGGGCAAGTGACTGAGATTATTTCTACCCAACCCAATACCACACTAAACAATTTCCCAGTACAGATCTGCTCTTAATACTATTTATGCATCTTCTAGCTCCACCACAGAAAACAAGCAGTCCAAGGAGCTGAGCCCACACACATTTCTTCAGGGAACTCTTCTATTTCACACACACAGAGCTCAGGTCTCTTTTTTCTTTCTCTGTCCTGTTCTTGGCCCAGACTGCATCAGAGATAGACAGATGTTCCCACTGCTCCAGGGATGCTGGTGAGGGTACTGTCTCTCAAGACGGCTGAGAAAAGAAGGCTTCAGCCCCAGTCCACTCAAGAGGGTAATGAATGGATGTTTTTTTCTTGTGTGCAAACCAGCAAGTCAGTTACTATGTGAAAAATGGGCAGCACTACAGCTGCCACCACTCCTTCTCCAGACACATCATGACAGAAGGGACCAAGTCTCCCCCAGTAACAAAAAAGCGATCTCCACGTCTGACTCCAGTATAGGTGGCAAGTGTGGATCCTAAACCCACACAGGCACCTCATGTGGATGGTGGGTGGACACCTAATCCCAGCCAGTAAGAAGGATGAGACACCTTCCCCATCCCCAGCATCACCCCAGGAGTACTTGCACCTGCCCTTCTCACCCTGTTCAGAGAAACCAAGCAACTAGCTTGAATTTTAATAGACTTTCTAAATATATTCAATATAAGCTACAGACTATGTTACTGGGATAAGCATATTAAGGCTTTTTTATGAAATTAACTTTAAGTGCATGTGCTTGCTGCTAGAGCACACAAGATAAAAGTATGGGCTTTTTCCACCCACACCACTCAAATGTCTCAGCTGACTTCTCTCTTAGGATTAACAAGCCACCAATGACTGGGATGAACAGAAATGCAGGGTATTTCTCCACCAACGGGAACATCAGAATATTCCAATGCTGATGGTCAGCAATACTGATTACTGGCATAACAAAGACATCCTTGTGTGCATGTGACAGTTGGTCCACCCCTGTTGTCTCTACAGACCTCCCTGTTCTGCCAGGCACTGCCCTAATATGCCTAAAGAATGGACAGAACCAATGAGATCTCTGGTCAGCAAGATCCAGAAGCTGGTGCTCTCCATCTGTATTCACTTCTGGAGTCTAACACCAGCTCTGAATAGTTCTGTATTTCTGTGTTCCCACCAGGGTCCTGGGTCTTGCCACCTCCACTCATTATCCAGGTTACTTTTTCTTTTCTTCTGCTCTCCTTCCTCTTCCTCTCAAATGAGCAGTTTAGCATTGATAATAATAGTAGAGAATAGCAAAATTAATGACCTTCCTCATTTAATTCGATGACATAAATATGAAACATCTATCATTTACTCAGCTTGTAGGTCTGCTTAAGACAAATTCACCTCTGACACATGCAACAAGATAAATTCATCTCTTTCTAATATACTTCCATTAGTAACAGATTCATCATCCATTCTCCCTAAGTCTTAAGTACCACCCATGCAGCGTAGGTGAAGATGACTTTATTCAATTCAACAGGATTCTATTTTAAAAACTCACAGCACACACATTCAGAGCTATGACTTCATTCAAGCATATTTGCTTAAGCTGTTATCCCCTTTGTTGCAACATTGAGCTGAAAATGGATATGTAATCCATCGTTTATATGTATCCTTTATTCAACATACAGTTTAAGACTCTGCCTATGCCTAAGCTACATCTACTGATCTTTTTCCCCAAGAAGTCCAGTTTTCCAACTCAAGCTGTAAAGGCATGTGAGTTTTTCTCTGAAAGTCCCCAATTCCATGAAATATTGAGTGTCATCATGTATGCACAGCAGTACACCTGCAGTACCTGACACATCACTGCTTTAAATAAGAATCTGACCTCAAATATCTGCCACAACATTGAGACATAGCCTTTTTTTCTTGTTAGATAAACATACATGATTTCCAGTTTATATATCTGTATATTGAATAAATGTTTCAAACTGGCATGCTTCCTTCAACCCCTTTATCTCATATGAACCACAAATCTCTGAAAAAAAAAAAAATGTTATTCACTTTGACCTTTTGGATTTCAGAGCAGTATAAAAAGAGGTTGGTCTAGGGGAAAGACATCCCTGTGAAATTAAATTCCCCAAATTCAAAATCAGTCCCATCTGTGATGTATTTTCCGTCCTTCCTCTTCCCTCCATCTCTTCTCCCCATTCCTTCATCCCCACATGTCACTGTAGTTCTGTTACTATGTCAGATACTAGTTCTTATTTTCCCATCTGCACCTCTTGAATGTCAGCTTTACTGTCATTCCATTCACTTACTGTCAGTGGATTTTCTTTCACTAAAGATGCATTTCCCCAAGATGCACAGTATTTTGGGGGAACCTTTCTCCTTTTTGCTCAAGAGGATTGATATTCCCTCACATGTTTAACGACAGTTACCTATGGGAATAAAGACAATAGTCTAATGAAATGTTGGTGGATTTGGTTGGCCATACATTGCCTTGTCACCAAACACTTCACTGATTAACTGCAATCAAGAAGACTCATGAAGCCTCAATGACATATGAAAGAACCAGAGTGACTCTATCCAGAAATATTTTGTGTTTATTAGTAGCTACATTGCAGGCAATTCTTGCTGCTTATAGAGCTTAGTCTATAGCTAATAAGCAATATTCCTCATAGCAGCAGCAGCAGAAGGCAAGCTAATACAACAAATATCAATGAAGCAGTAGCTCTACCTATCTTTTCCTACTACCAAGACATTCAAAGGAATTAATACAAGAAGAACCTGACCAGTGAAAAGATATGAACAGTGACAAAAAGAGGGTATGAAAGAAAATGGCTCTCACATACTCCATTAGTGCCTGTCAGCTCTTGGAAACCAGAGACTCGGTCACAATTACAAAGGTAAATAGTCCTTATAAGGATGAATTCTATTAACTCTGTTTTATAGCTTTCCTATTGGCAATTATATCCATCTTATTACA
Source organism: Nestor notabilis (assembly GCF_000696875.1). Lineage (NCBI taxonomy): Eukaryota > Metazoa > Chordata > Aves > Psittaciformes > Psittacidae > Nestor > Nestor notabilis. Next base: position 5,402 of record NW_009929781.1, on the reverse strand, counting down.
TAAGCAAGCCTGAAGAAATAGCTTCCTTTTTTTTGGTTTTGTTTTGGGTTGGATTGGTTTTTTTTCTTGATATATTGGGCAGATCCATAAGGAGATGCTCTAATTTAACAAATCTGGTTATAGTAGAGTGTGCGTGTGTGGAAGGGACAGGAGAGACCTGAATGAGTGTCTACCTTTCAACTCTGCTTTGCTTTAGACTTGGCCTGCTTCAAAAGCAGCACATTCAATCCATCATGAAGCATATCTGCCAGGATACTCCCCCTGCAAAGGAGTCTTTATTCTCCAGATCCTCAGTCAGCACGCCACCTAAAAAGACTAGGGCCCTACAGCTGGTCCAGGCAAATCATGGGCTGCCTAATGAGGAAAGCTTGTCTGTGCTATTGCACAGCTGAGTACAAAGATGAAAGCATTGAAAGCAAATATAGAGGGGGGAGAAGAGAAAGAAAAAAAGAAAAAAAAATTTATTTTTTGTCCATATTTGAACCTACTCCACACTTAGCACAAAGAATTATATACCTACTCCTACCATGGAGTAGGTTCTGCATGGGGGCAGAAAAAGCATAGGTATTCTGTGTACTCTATGTACTAATTTAGACCTGATACTCTCTATCAAGTTGGTAGACGTGCTGGTTCTTCCAGAACATGATTTAGAGCACCTCAATTAAGTCTGAAAATGCTGACAAAGAGCAGTGAATTCCCCCCATAGAGGCACCTGCCTGACTCCCATCATCTTGATAGGCAGCCTAGGTGCTGAGGTAGCTGATGGGAATTCCTCTCAGGTGCTTGCATGGACAGGAAAGTATGGCAGCAAATAAAGAGGCACAAAAAATGACAAAGATCTCCAATCACACACACTAGGAACATGTACTTTAAGATTATGCCAGCTGGCTAGCGAAAGACCTTGTATTACTTTTACAGTCCTAGGGAGACTTATCAGAAGAACTTTGTAGACACACATCTTCCTTAAGTGATTATGAAATGCCTATGGAAAGCGCTTTTCCTTTCCAAGGCCAACCTCCTTATAGTAGCACTACTCACAGTGTGGGGTATTGAGTAAAACCATCACCATGTAAAACAGTCTTCATTAAATTAGTAAGTTAATAATGTCCAAGGAAGTATCTATTAGGAACGTGAACTGAAGGACAGAATTTTTTAACCTATTTTTAATAAAAAATGAGGATAGTCTAACATTCCTGAAACACTAATGTGGAAACAAAGTGTGAACCAAAAATCTAGCCAGAACAACGTAATAAAAAGAAATGCCAATCAAATATATTTATGTAAATTTGTAAAACTACTTTTCAGCTTACCATCAGCTCCTGTTGAGACAATTATTGATCAGTATTCTGTCAAGTATAACATAATTCTAAAGATTTATTTTTTTTATCCCTCCCCTTAACCTTAGACCTGTTGAATTTTTGAAGTAAAAAAAATCATGTTTACTTTTTGACCTTTTAAAAAATACTCACTAAGCACATTTTATCTTTATCAAATTTGAAATTCTAAAGGGATGCAGGCGGCTGCATTAGCTTACTGACCTTATACAAGTTCTAGGATGGTTATGATGTAAAGCACCATACTTTTAGTACAACTGCATAGTTACCCATCATCGCACTGACTATTTGGGTCTACACTGAACTTTATGTAAGAGGCAGCACAAACCCACACCGCTCTAGGAAAGATCTGTACAATTAGGAAGACAGAATTCTAAGGAACAACATCAGTCATAGATACAGGCTGCGCACAAACTCATGTTGATGCTGTACATGGAAATGGTCCTGGGAGATAACCCATCCCTTCCCCCAGCGAGCATGCCTCAGCACACTCCTGTCAACATATTTCACATCTTCAAAATAAATGAGAGAAAAGCTCTAAACTACAACTCCTTGCTAAAGAAGTCCAGAGACAACCCAGAGCCGGAGTCTCAGGTCTTTGCGTGAGCACAAACTTTCTCCTCCACCTTCCTGCTGGATTATGTACATAAGCAATTGAGGCAATTCACTGTGAAATCACTTGGCACTGCAAGAATGTGGCCAACTCGGCAGCCATCACTGTGTTGAGGTAAGAACAGTGCCAGCATTTCTTGGCCCTCTGGATGCCACCATTCACAGAGGACACTGAGTATGTGTTCATCAGTCTCCCCCAGATCCCAGCCACAGCTCGGCACTAGCAACACAGGGAGACATCTGTGACAGCAGGCCAAATCTTGTCCTAAATTGTGCAGGTGGGCCTGGGGTACAGAGCTCAGAAGCTCAGAATCAAGTTCTCCTGAGATCTGCAGAGGTTAAAATACAAGGTTGGTATCTCCTATATATTCCAGTTATGACAGACATACCTTCCAAACTGCCTCAGAGAGTGCAGTTCTAAAGTAGCTTTCTGGCACCTGTTTGTATCACCAGCTTTCACTTTTATAAAGATTTAAAATACCTCAGACAATTAAAAACTTTTTTCCTTTTAAAGTTTATCACTGACTGTGATGCTATTCTGCATTTCTCTCAATCAGTTGACCAGTCCATCTGTGAGGGCAAATGAAGCCTCCACCTTCCCAAGCCACCTTTATTGAGTGTGTCCATACTTGCACCAAACATCAGGACAGCTAGGATCTAGACTACGATCATTCACCAGAGACCTCAAGCTAAAAGCCAACAGGGAACTTACTATAAATCTAGGTTTTCTAATTCGTATAAAAACATACTACCAGCATGCCAAAAGCCAGCTATTTTTAAATGGTGCAATCATAAAATGAAATGTCAAATATTAACTGTTCAATCCATTCATCACTGTAGCTTTGAATAACTGTCTTGTCTTAAATTAGTAAGGAAACTGTCTGGAATAGATGCTGCAGTTTTACGACTAATAGATTTCACCTTCCAAAAAAAATCACGCCAAATACCGCAGAATTTCCAATTTACCCAAATTTTGAAAAGCAAGCATAAAACAGCAACAAAAGAGAAATCTACATGGAGGCATGGGTTTACATTCCCTAAGCCAGTCTGAGCTACCCACTCTGAGCTATGAAGATCTGAACTAACAGAAGCAAGTGCTTAAGACTGTACACATGCAACTCACTACAATAGCTAAAATGCCAAGAGATGGTTCCTGAGAATATGTTCTTGGATTTGACATGGCCAACAAACCTTGTTCATTGCAAATGGCTTTCTCTGGATTACATTAGCTCTTAATGGCATTATGATGGCACTGTGCCACTTCTATATTCTTTGTTCCAAATTGGTCCAGTTCTCAGCAGAAGTTACAGCGACCAAAGCACCATTATAGCATCTGAGGAACTTTGGAGAAATCTGCTGACACCCTTTTTTTTAATCCTGATGGAATTAGAGAGAGACTAAGGAGTTACCATAAAACGCTTTCAACTTGGAAATACTCACTGCACACCAATCTTCCTTGTGGCTGCTCTAAGCTTATGGGGACCTGAATATCTGGCCTTCTAGTGAAGGCATTCAGCATGACCTGAGAGACTTAGATGCTTGTGTATTTGGACAGTGCCTTTCTTACTCATCTGTTACAAGGGCCAAGCAATAATTGCTGGAAGTTCGAAATCTCCTTACAGGCACAGCACTCAGAACAAGCATGTGAATAAGTCCCAGATCCATCACTGCTTCATTCCTGGAGTTAATTAACTGAAACCATGAGAGCTCCAGAATCCCTCATCAGAGAAACACAGAGGAGGGTTACACTCATAACTTCTGTTATTGTCAGTAGTAGTTACGTGTATGTGCTGGACAGAGAGGAGCAGCTGTCCTCTAATAAGGTGCTAGTCATGAGAAATATAATACTGACATGAGACCCACATAATTGTCTTTACAAGCACACTGCAAAGCAAGAATGATTGCAAATGCCAGGAACCAGGAAAAAATGCACATCATTCCCACACACTTTTTTTATTTCAATTCACAAAGAAGAGCACATTTCTGCAGCAAATAGAGCTTACTAAACCAGCTGCCTTTTGTTATTGTCCTTATGCCTATCTGTGATATACACAACAGATACCACTTTATCAGTGCCCATAAATAACTTTTATTATGCATCTGAAAAAACAGTTTAGCCCAACACAGAAAAGACCATCTCTTCCAGCTGTTGAGACCAATAGCTTTCTCCTGTACCTGCCATTACAACCCTACCCCTGCATGATGGTTTTCATTTAAAAAAAAAAACAAACAAACAACAACAACAAAAAAAATTGCTGAATATTGCATCCAGCTCCAGTTTGTTGTGGTTTTCCCCCAGGAAATACCAAATTTACTGCCAGCTCCACACTCAGAAAAGGTGGTCTGACAAAATCCAAGACAATGAACTCTGTTTTCAGGAAACGCTGAAGTCCATGTCTTATGTTAACACTACCAGTGCCATTATCTGGCTTGTTACCAGCTGCTGTCACTGCCTGTGACTGCTACTAGTGTCAAAGAAAATAAAAGCTAACCAGCCTCAAGGGCATGAGATGGGCATGGCCAAGAACTTAAAAATAAATTTAAGAAAAAAAAAAGAAAAAAAGGGAAAATAAAAAACTTTATAACATCCATATTTTCTCTTTTTTTTTTCTTTCCAGATGAGCCTCTTATTCTTTTGCATTCCTTTAGCTGCTAATGTGTTCATTTGTTTTACTGCCATTTGCTCTGCCAACTTGAACAGTGATGTAATGACATATGACTGCCTGATATTCAGTGGTACTTACAGCACCTTTGTCACTGATGGCTCAAGCGCACAATGAACAGTATCTTGAGTTGAATGTATTTGTGGCTTTGTTAAGGCAACAATGACACACAACAAGCTTTTTTCGCCTTTTGTTTTTGTGCTCTGTAATAGAACAGCCTGCCACAGAGGCTGTGACCAGAGCATAATGAAAAATGCTAAGCCATTGTTGGTCATGGCAAAAAATTTGCAAACTTCACATTTTGTTTAATTATTGAAGAATGGCTTTTCAAAGATCCATGCATTGTTCTGAAGAGACATGGTAGCATCTATCTTCCTTTCCTCACAAAGCTTTTCGTCTTCAAACAAGAAGAATATACTCACTGAGGGCCAATTAGTAGTCTATGAAGCAGTTTAAAGGAATTTTTAATTGCTAAACTGACCCATGGTGTGAATCACCTCGAAAGGAGCTACATAATTTCCTAAGACACTTAATCTTTCTTACACAAATATTACTCAGTACCTTAGGTTCAAGACTCTTTATCTCTTAATACTATCTTGTTCTTTCAGACCAATTTCATTCACTACTGTGGGATCACACAGAGAGACAGTAAATGCTATTCAAGGTGGAGCCCTCTGCCCCCTGTTCTACATCTTTAGCATGACCTCCGTCCATACAGAAGAAATATTATGCATCACTCAAATTCTGCCTAAATTCTAATAATAAATAAATAAATAGATAAATAAATAAATAA
>NW_009929780.1:0-11933 GCF_000696875.1 Nestor notabilis | reverse complement strand
CCTAACTATTCTATGATTCTATGATTTGGAGACGAAATCTACGTCTCAGATATGAGGCAGTACTGGGGTTTGGGTTGTGGTTTCAGGTTGTTTATAAGGGCATGGCTTCGTGGTGGGTTGAAGTAGATCAGCATGGTTGACAAATAGAATGGACCTAGTTGCCTCCCACATTCCTTGTTACTGCTGCAAGTGTGCTGTGGTAAACTAACCTAGTAAGAACATCAATTTTCAGCCAGATCTAGTCAGGGAAATGTGCTGAGGGAGGGAGGAAAGAGGCAGGAGGGGCTTCTTTGCCCCTCTCAGCAGAAGTAAAGACTTGAATTGTCTTGGTGTGCTATCCAACAACTTGTTTTCAGCTTATTTAGCTAACTTGTTTGCCACTACTGTTTGCCCTCTTCTGTTATCCTCATTTAATAGTATTTCCCAGCTTCAGCAGGCTGAGAAGTGCAGAGCTTTCCAACGTGCTGCCTGGCCCGGTTGTGTTGTGCTGTGCTGGCTGTGAGTGACTCAGTGGAGCACTCGCCTTGGTGGCATTCTGCAGTTTGTCTGTAGCACAGTAGTGCCGGAGCACTGCCGCCCATCAATTCTGAAACTAAAGGGGGTGGCAGCAGTGGGCAGAAACCTATTGATTGTGCTGTAAATCAGAAGGCTAAGGGAAAAAGCCCGATTCCCAGGGAAATTGCAGGTCTGTCTCTCACCTGCTGCAGGCAGAAGAATCTTTCTGCCATCTCCTCTGGGTACATGCAACATCAGTACTTAAATATTTTGTCTATAGGGACAGTTTCTAGCCGGGGCCTAAGATCAATGCTAATTCTTTCCATATTTTCTGCAGGCAAGTGAGGGGATTTCAGCAGGGCTGACCTAGGGCTGATAAGGATGCTAGAACATTCAGCCTTGCTGGAAAAGTAACCCCAGAGAGAAAAAGGACAAGTGGGCTACTGGAGCTAGTGTGAGCTCCTGTGGAAAGGAGGTAGAACTTGATGCCTGTGCTTTTGGGATTGATGAAGATCTGTGCCACAGGATTGCTCCTCTCCCGTTTGCCAGCAGTAGGTTCTGCCCCTTTGTGCCCCCATGACCACTTGGCTTTCAGAATGGAAACCAGGGAATTTCCCTGGTGTCAGTCTGTGAAAGGAGGCAACTCTAGAAAAAGCAAAAGATGTTGCTCTGGATTAGGATGTGACCAGATTAGCATGGGGCAGAGACAGCAGCTAATGCTGGGGCTGGAGATCAGACTGAAGTTAGAGATTTGGGGGCAATGATGAGTTGCTGGGCAGGAGATGGACAGATGGAGAGAGATCTTGGAGGAGGTCCCAAAATTGCCCTAGTTAGCGCATTTGGGAGAGTCATCGCTCTTCTCATCACGCATATGTTTTGGGAATGGGCCAGGGAAGGTTTCAACAGAATCCGAATCACAATCTTGGCTTTAAAAAAACCCAACAACCAAGCAAGCAAGCAAGCCCAGATTCATTATTTTGGGGTCATTTTTATATGCATTGAGAAATGTTGTTGTTGGGGTTTGTTTATTTTTTAAAAAATCTGTTAGCTGTTAGTCCCTCTTGGTTTTCTCACCCTTCCATTCTAAGAGGGCATTTCTGTCAAGGCTCTGGATCAAATCTAAAAGGGAATTTCACATAGATACAGGACAGATGTAGGGGCAACCTGGGAAAAAATGGAATGTCAGGAAATGATGTTGGTCACTACTGAAATGCCGAGCACAAACAAAGCACTTGAGCCAGTGAACCTTTTTTACAGCACTTGTTGCCCCTGTGCCATGGATTGTTAATTCCTTTTTTCCCTGGGAGCAGATGGAGAAAACCTTTGGGGGTGGGATATTTCTCCTGTGACTGGAGAAGAGCCTGTGCATGCTCCGAAGAGGAGAGTCACAACCTCTTGCTTTGCTATGTCTGGGTTAGCAGGAAAGCTCCATGAGGATCCCAGCTATACTGGATCTGTGTTTGCTTAAGGTGCTGAGGGATGCTGAGGTCAGACGAGCTTCCTCTGCTGCAGTGGGGAACTGTTCTAATAACTGCTGTTTCTGCTGTTCCAGGCCACACAACGATGAGATATTTACTAGGCTAATGAGCAAATTATAATTCAAAGCTTCAGGATGAACAAAAAAAGAAATGTATGTTAGCTCCCAACTGGTAATGGCTGTAGGATCAGAGGCGAAGAATTCTTGAATTTCCAAGTTTTCCCGAGTGACCAGCACTTGGATGAGATGCAGCTATATACAAGTATGTGGTTATATTCTTAAACTCAGAAATGTATGTGTGCATTGCGGTCACGATATAGAGTGAGGGAAAAAGCAACCTTACCTCATTTCCTGCCTTTTTCTATGTGACTTCTCATTCATAAAGCACAGAGAAGGGATATTTTTGTACAGTGTTTCCTAAGGGGATTTTTTTCTTCCCCCTCCTGCTAAAAAAATGCAAAAAACCTTGGTCGTGCATTCAAATGCAGCTGTGTTTGGTTTGTGGTGGAGAGGTCTAAGTGTGCGTTAGGACACGACCTGCCTCTTGTACCTGTTTTATATCACCTCAGAGCACAGCGGGGGCGGGTTTTGTGTAAACTATATTGACCTGCTATCCAAACGCAGTTTTGGATTACAGTTTACATGGACTGGATTCAAATGGTGGCCTCAGGGAGAAACACTCTTTAACCATTTGAGCTGGATGCTGCCCGAGTTTTTGAATCTTGCAAATATGTAATAAATACAAAACTTATAATAAATACAAATTTTAAGAAAGTTTCTTTTCCTTGAGGAACTCTTGACTTCATGAGCTCTTTTTATTGTGAGCTGGTTGTTAGGGCTGAGAATTTGCCACTGACTCGCTCTCCCCACCCCAAAACAAACAAATAAATAGAACCATATGTACTTGACTTCATCCTCCAAACAGCCTCTTATAAGCTTCTTCCCTATGAAATCAGCAGCTTTTTTTTCCCTTTTTCTTTCTTTCTTTCAAATTTTGAGGCATGCCAGACCGCTGTAGGCTGTGTGGAGAAAGAAGTTAGCCCTAGTGATGACTCTTAAGTCAGCTGTCAGCTCAATCCAAAGTATCAGTCATTTTCTCATAGCTAAAGTCACTGCAACATGTTTTTCTTGCCTTGTTCTCTATATGAAATGAGCTGCTGTAGCAGAGGAGTTTTAAAGACATTCTTTGGGGGTTTTTTTTGGTTGGTTTATTTGTTATTTTTTTTTTTCCCAAAATAGAAACATTTAATCATCTTTTTAATCATACTTCTCGATGTACAGCCAAACAATATTATTTTTTTCAGTGGTTCGTTCTGGTTTAGTCTTGGCATAAATCTGTTCCAATTTGTCAGGAATGCAATCCAATTCTGACAATGAAGTGCCCCAAGTACAAATCAGCCTGGTTCTGTGTTTTATTTTCTCTGGTACTACTCACTTCACATGTGATCCTTTATTTCCCTCAGTGTTGAAATCAGGGTAGCTCCTGGAAAACTCTCAAAGGTTTTGTTGCTGTTTAATATAGTTGATGTTGGTAGAGCATGCACCAGATCCTAATATTAGAGAAGGAGGGAAGCACCCTGAGACCCAGCAGGATTAGGGTGAGAGCATGAAGGTACAGAAGGGACCAATGACAGTAATGGAAATAAGAGGAGGAAGTTTAGACCAAGGGGTACCAGAGAGAAGCTGGTCTTGAGCTGTGGGGAGTGTAGAGGGTTATGCAAAGGGTGAGGAATGGAGATGCTGCAGATCACAGAAGGAAAGAAAGTGGAGCACAAATGAAAGCACTGGTCCGCTCTAAATTGTCACGTTAAATAATTTGGAGTAGGAGGACCTGTAAAATCTGCTCTTGAGGTAATCCTGGTGTCTGATAGTACACTCCTTTCCCTAGAAAATAGCCCCTTGAACTCTTGAAAGTGCTAATGGCTTAGCACAGTTCCCTGCCAGTTTGTCCTGGTGGCTTTCAAATGTGTTGCAGATGAGAACTTTGAACACGTAGGGCATTCAGGAACGTGAACAAAAAGTAACTATGGAAAGATTCTTGTCTGTGGATTCTTTTTTTTTTTCCCCTCCTTCTTTTACTCTTTAGAGACTCATGTGCCTGATTTAAAACTGTGCCAAAATAATGTTGGTTTGGGTCTCACTGGTGGTTGTCTTCTTTTCCCTATTGTCAGCTCTGCATGTGAGAAGGACCAGCAAAGAGAAGGGGTGCAGCAGAGATGGTTTGGGATGACTTGTTTTGGGAAATAAGAGGGGGGTGGCCCATGCTGAGTTGAAACAGGGGGGCTGGGAGTGCCACTGTTCCTATTGTTCTGCCAGACTGCGTGGTTCAACCACAAAGCAGCTGGTTTTCAAAGTTAATGTTTAAAACTTCCCATTTTGAAAGATACTGGTTTAAAACATAATGGAGCAGTATAAGAAACAGTAAGACCAGTTCTTTAAAACTACCTGAAGATAGATGAATCACTTGAAAATTCTCCCAGTAAGAATATTTGTATTTTCTCTCACTGGACCAGTATGTTGAAGTGTAACCTTTAGATCTTGCACAAGCTCCTGCAGTGACTAATTAGGCAGTGGAAAAAGCAGAGAAATCACCTCACCTCTGACTGCAGCACTAGTTAAAAAAGCTGTGGAAAATACAGGCAACCAATCCTGGGTTGTGAGAGGGGATGGAGATGGAGCTGTGCCTTCCCCAGGACTCTGTTTGGTGTTGCATTGACTAGCAGTGCTCATAACGGCTTCTGCTAAGAGGAGAGACTTGTTCCTTAATGTGTGATGGTTGTCTGAAGGAGCCAAAAGGGACTTTCTGGGGTGCTGCTGCTGCCCATCACCAGCAGTGCAGATGTGCCTTATGCTGACAGCAGCATCGGGCAGCAGCTTCCTGCAGGATGTGGTGTCCCAGGTGGAACAGACCAAAGGTCCTGCCCAATGCTGCAGCTCCTGCTTTGGGCTTTTATCTCCTCCTTTGCTGTCGGCTCGTCTCCTTCAGACAGTGACAGCCCTGTGAAATCTTCAGGAGCCGCAGTGTTTGTCTCCCTTGAAACTTGGGAGGGCAGGGGACAGCAGAGGAGAGGATTGGTTTGGTTTTGGCTTTTATTTGCCTGGGTTTTGTTTGTTTGGGTTTTTTTCCCTGGAGAGTGCACAGCTCGGTAGTTCAGGCTGGTGTTTGCCTTCAAGAAATTCCTCTGAAATGATCAGAGGATTTGAGGGTCTGTGAGATGCTTCTGTATTTTGAGTCCTAATCACTTAGGTGAAAAAGAATAAGTAAATTATATATTGAACCGCTAACTGGTGCTGAGGCCTGGTGGTTTCCATGGCAACCAGGCTGGAATTAGCTGCTTGTGACGTCACCAGCACGGCGCAGGTAGGAGTCGCATCCTGCTGCCATTTCCCTCACTGAAGAGGTAAGCACCGCAGGTGCAAACACCTTGACATTGCAGTTAGTATGTGCAAACACCCCGGTCACCCCAGGGTACCAGTCCATGGCTGGGGTGAACCGAGTTCACCATGTGCACAGCAGAAATGCCTTTGCCAAGATATTAAGGGAGACCGGATCCCCTTACCCCAGGTCAGCCCTCTCCCCATTGCCCTTGTTGGGGTGGGGAGCAGCCCCACACCTGGGGTGGGGTGCTCAGGTCTTTTCCTCCAGTTGCCCAAGTTGCTTCTCTAATTCATCTTACACACACATTTATGAACACAGGAAGAGATCAATGTCTCAGCAGACCAGCTGGAACATCAGTTCTTCTTTCTGGAGACGGATAAAACACCTGGTAGGTTTTTGGTGTCTTGTTTTTTTTTTTTTTTTTTTCTAATTTGGTTGGTGTTTGGTTTTGGTTTTTTTTTTTTCTGTGGGGGTTTTTTTGTTTGTTTGTTTGGTTGGTTGTTTTTGTCCCCCCCATTTTGTTGTTTTCTGGAGGATTTGGTTTTATTTTCCCTCTCTTTTTTTATCTTTGAGGCGCCAGGAATGTAAACTCTGGTCTTCTCTCGCATTGCTGAAGGACAAGTGGGAGGTGTAAATCTATGAAACGTTTAAAACCTTAATTGGAGGAGTGAGTGTGGTGAATCTTCCACAAAGGTCTTCTCTACTCAAAATATTAATTACTTGTTGGAGGATATACATTTTAAGCCAAACAAACCACCAGCCTGATTGAGCATGGCTATTTGATTATCCTCAAAGAGTCAGGAATGGAGGTTCTGCCTGAAACCTCTTGCACAGTACTGTACTATAGGTACATGTGTGTGACATTCACGTGTGACAGGGACTGTCCCACACCAAAGCCTGGCTAGACAATGATAAGTAATAGTAAGTAAGTCACCGTTCAGCTGTGGAATTGAGTATCCTTTATCCAGCAACAACAAAAAACCCTCACCCCACTGATTTGATTGCCTTCACATGATCAAAACACAGTAGATGCGCTTCTTCCTTTTGCACATTTTCTGGTGGTTGAGTTCAGTTTAGTTTTAGCTGTCCCAAGTGATTGCATTTCCAGTGTTTTTATAAGAAGAAGAGACTGTATGCCTCTGTGTTAAGGTGATTTGTCCTCTTTTCCCCATGCAGTAACAGGCTTATGTTTTTCCTTTCTTGGTTTCCACTGGACCTGAGCATAGTTCAGGTAGTGTTGAATGAGCCCCTTTTTAGTTTGTGCCAGTCAGAGGCTTGTAGACAGTTCAGTTCCCAGCTCATTGACCACTGCTCAGCAAGTTCTTATATTTAATCCTTGTGTTCAGAAATTGCTTTCTGGTTCTTGGTAAGGTACTTGGTGCTCTTCTGCAACCTTCTGTTTCATCATGAACTTTTTGAGTAGGTTTCATCTAGAATTAAATACTGGCTTTCAGATATGGTTGCAACCAAAATATTTGATGTTTGTCAGCTCTAGAGACTGCTAATAATACTGCAAGCACTGCTGTTTGCTTGCAGCATTGCCCACCTGTACATAGAAGTAGCTCTGATATAACAGTGTTCTCCAGGAGACTGCCCACCAATGCATCCTGCATCTCCTATGCCTGCATCATTGCAATGACTGTGAGTTGAAAATGCTGATGTTTCAGTTGTGATGGCTGGCTCTCTCAGGAATCCCAGGTCTCATACTGTCTCTTCCCTTTGGTCAAAATAGATGCACTGTGGATGATGTTTTACATTACGATGTAAATGCTTGTCTGTCATATACGCATGAAAACATTCAATGTTTATGATGAGAAAAATGACACAGGGCAACAGGGGAAGTTCAGGTTAGATGTAAGGAAGAAGTTTTTTACTGTGAGGGTGGCGAGGCACTGGAACAGGTTGCCCAGAGAAGTGGTGAATGCTCCATCCCTGGCAGGGTTCAAGGCCAGGTTGAAGAGAGCCTTGGACGACATGGTCTAGTGTGAGGTGTCCCTGCCCATGGCAGGGGGTTGGAACTGGATGATCTTAAGGTCCTTTCCAACCTAAACCATTCTATGATTCTATGATAGGGAGTTTTATTAGGTGCCATGGCTCGCTGAGTGTTGTTTGCAGATAGCATCCTGCATGGACTACCTGTTGTAGGCCAGTAGCAACCTGTGGACCACACTTTGGGTGATGCTGTTCTACAGCCTTATCTATACTAGGAAAAGGAAGACAAATGATGTATAGTTCATCATCTCATTGTAAAGCTAAATGACATGGAGGGGTGGTGGGTTTATTTTATGGGGTTTTTTTGGAGGGTTTTTTGGTTGTTGTTTTTTTTTTTTAATGTCAGGAGTTGCTTCTTGAGTGGGCTACAGTTGTGTTTGTGCTGCCAGAGGTGAAATAACTGTCCTGATTTTTTGTCAGTGTAGTTGCAGATGGATGTACTTGGAAATACAGAAGAAATAAAGAATACCTTTATCATGTACCTCCTTTTGGAAGCATCTCCAAGTATACGTAGCTTCTTTTTCCTTCTTTGGATGGGCTACTTTAAATCATTCATATTGTTGTGGCTTCCAAGGGTTTTTCTTTCCTAAGTACTTGGTTTGTAGGCAGTGCCACCAAGAAGTGAATAGATATGAATATGAAAAATATGAAGAGCTCCAAAATCTTACTGACAGAAGGGAAACCTTGCAGTGCATTTCACTGCTGCCATCCCTAGCGAGCTGTGCTACGACTAGTGATGAGGCAGAGGAGTTTGAGATCGTCTGTGGCTCCTTAGAGGCAACATCAGAATGTAGAAGAACTGAACTACCGCTCATGGCTCCTGAGCAGTTGTGACAATCTGGTGTTTGTTTAGACACCTTAGTGTTAGCTGAGCTTTTAGAAGATGCTTTCCCTATTTAGACCTGTGGTGATCAGGTATGGTATGTTGTGTGGAGGACTACAGTCAGCACTTCTGTCTTAAGGTACCTCCTGCTACTAACATTTGTAGTGTTCCTCAGGGTTTTCTAGCACTTCCTACGTTTTATGCATCTGTCTTTCAAAAGATGAAATCTTTAGGCCAAAAATGGACATGGTTTTGTCATATAGGCATGTTGATGGGATAAGAAGGAATGTCACTGCTCAATGTTCCCATCAGAGTCGTTGGCAAATGCATCTGTCGGGAAGGATTCAGTGATGGGTATTAGGATAATGAGCCACAGGGAGGTGGGCTATGACTTTTCACTCCTTGTCACCTCTAGTTTTCTCCCAGTTCATGAGGCCTTCACAAAAAGGAGAAGCTGTTACTACTTCTGGCTGCACAACGCATATCTGTGCAGTGGTATTGCTTGGGAACGGTGAAAGCCGAGAAGATAGGGGTTTATTGCCTTTTAACTCTGAGGCTTGCTCAGATGTCAGTGGCTGCAGTCTCCAGAATTAGGTGGTTTGTATTTGGAGTTAGGATATCATCAATGGGGCCTAGTGGGGTGAACCAGCTGTTTAAACACCCTGAGAATACCACTTTGTCTTTCCTCTGCCACAGGGTGGGTGGGAGGGGGACTAGGGCCGAGGACGGGCCTCTTATTGCCTTTTAACTCTGAGGCTTGCTCAGATGTCAGTGGCTGCAGTCTCCAGAATTAGGTGGTTTGTATTTGGAGTTAGGATATCATCAATGGGGCCTAGTGGGGTGAACCAGCTGTTTAAACACCCTGAGAATACCACTTTGTCTTTCCTCTGCCACAGGGTGGGTGGGAGGGGGACTAGGGCCGAGGACGGGCCTCAGGGGTTTTTTGTGTGACAAACTGGAGGGGACGAGTCCGGTGCCTGGAAGGAGCTGGGCCTGTTTAAAATGGCCTCTGCCGCATTCAAGGGGCCATTTTTAGTGCTGTTATCCTACTCTCGCTAAAGGGTGTAATTTGAATGAACGTGAAGCCAACAAAAATGTGAAATTCCAGTGCAAATCTGTTCTGATTTGGGGATTCATCTGAGTCCCAACAATGCATAAGGTACTGCGGGATGAGAGGTGATACACTGTGGAAATGTAAGATACGAATTTTGTATTTATTACTGACTTGGCAGGGTGCTTTTCACATCACCATTCTGGTACAATTTTGATTAGTTTTTTATGCTGAGCATCGGAGAAACACTGCTCGTATACGTAATTCTCTCTCCCTTTTGTGCTTCTCTCCTCTGATAAGGAGAACCCTGTGCTGATGAAAGAGACAGGGTTGACAGTCCTTGCACTGTAATGATACAGTTTAGACAATGCCAGTAAAAACTTCCTCTGCCAGCGTGGAGGACGTGTGTTGACACAGAGCAGAGTGCCAATAGCAGAGGAAGGATGGGTAAGTTTGTGTGTCTTGCCCAATTCCTGACCTCTGCAAGAGTTCAGAGGAGTGATGGTGGTTTCTGTGATGTTGATCTGCATGGGGGACCTGTTCAGTGGTCCTCAGTCCATGTGTTGCTCTCATTTGTCACAAATTGTTGTCTTGTAATGGATTTTGTTTACTCCCAGCTGGCTCTCTGCTGGCTCTGAACTAGCATTGAAAGCAGGTAAAATTAATCTGCAGATGGAATGCTGTCTGTTCTCCTACAGGTACTTATTTTCATTAAATGAGTAAGCGTCAGGAAAATACCCTTCTCTGTAGACTACCTTTTATAAGTCAGAGTTCTGGGGCAGTGGTAAATTTGTTGTGTGTATTTATATTTAATTATTTATACAACCCTTGTCTTTTGTGTAGAGGTTTTTAACAAGCATCAATGCATGCATTCTACCTTGCTTTGTGTCAAAACTAGTAGCATCCCCATTTTGTATCTTCATAAAGAACCATGCTCTGTGGTTTGAGATGGTGTAGAAGGTCTGCATCAAAACTGGGAACTGAACCCAGACTTCTGGGATTCTTGGTCCAGTGTCCAATACCTAGGAATAAGGCAGAATGATTTTTGTGCTTATTTAAAGATATATTTACTTATGTTTCTATTGAATCTACTGCTGGAGGTGAACAGCTTCAATATGGCACTTTTCATTAAAATAATTGTTTTGAGAAGGGACTTAAAAGGATAAAAATGTAGTAGCTTTTTGCATCTTCACCACAAACAGTATTGCAATTGTACTGCAGAAATACATTTGGCTTGTGGCATTTGGTGGGACCAAAAGGATTGTCTCAATCTCATACTGGCAGAGCAAAGTGTACGAACCGACGACTGCCAGCAAGTTGATTTACCACAAGGAGATTATAAATTGTGATCTAGACTCTAGTAGTTTGTGATCCTTCTTAACTCAGTAAGTACTAAAATGTTTGCTTAAACCATCAGGAGATTGGTTGGTTCAGTGTTACTGTGACTCATCTGGCAAATGGTAACTTACTAGACATGGTAACTCAGTTGCTTAGTTTTGTGTTTGCATCTCTTGGACTGATTTTGGTGGGCAGCCATTGTCAACGGAGGGCAAATGAAAGGGAAAACCTGGGAGTTACCTGCTTGTAATCACTCTCCTCACTAGTAGCCTGGATAGAAGCAAACCTGCCTGCAGAGCTGCTGGCTGGCTGGAAGGAAAAAAGTTGAAACAGATCAGTCTGAGTTTAAAATGCTGGCCTACTGAAGTAAATGTCACCCTTATCAGAGCTGTGAATGCCTGAAGTTCTGGCAGCAAATGGACAAGGTGGTGTTATATGGGTTACTAGTTCAGTCCTTACCCTCCAACAGCTGGAAGACTGCCTCTTTACGGAAAAGGTGGGGAACCTTTCCCTTGTTGAAAGCCAAGCTGACCTTCAGAGCAGCCATGCATTATCCCATACCTTTCTGTTATGCAGCAGTGAAGTTGGGTGGCTCCAGCCTGTGCAAAATGAACTTGGGGTCTGTGCCCAGCCCCTGGTCTAACACCTTAAATAGCCCACATTTGGGGCCTGCTTCTCCAGGAGGAAACCTTGCTTGTAGTGTAAAACCACTGTGCACTTACGCTTGTTTATGCAGAGAAGTTGGCATGCAGTAAGCTGGGGTGTGAGTTTATGGCTCTCTGCTGTTGTGGACTATTTTGTGTGAGCATTTTTCATACGCAATTAAGAGCTGAGCTGCTCCAGTGGTGTCAAGTAAAGAGTGTTACGGCATGAGCTGGTGCGCAGTGCCCAGTGTGCTGTCTATTGAGGGCCCAGCTTTTTGCTCCCTTCCCAGGGTGAACAAGTCTTTGGCTAACATGGATTTTACAGGAGGCCATGTGGGACTGGAGCAGCAGGAAAGCGATGGGGTGGGACCAAGGAGCTGTCTGGCCAGCAGGGCTGCATGCACTGCACCTGGCACAGCTCGATGTGGCTGGTTTAAGCGTGCGGTGGTCAAGGCAGGAACATCTGTAATGCAAGTGGAAAGCGCCTGTATGGGGAAGGGGGCAGCATCCCGGAGAGCAGAGGCAATGGGAGCCCCCACATCCTGTATGCTGCTGTTGGATCCTGCCCCCAGATCCTGCAGGTCATGCTGGCGGGACCCTACCTCTCCTCGTGCCTTTCCCCCAGCACTGGCCTTGGCAGAGCCCACCGGCAGTGCTTGGCAGAGGAAGCAGAGGAGCAAGAGCTTCCCGTGGCGGAGCACAAGCTGGCATCTGAGCAGCCTCACCTCTGCCCC
>NW_009929779.1:77804-99795 GCF_000696875.1 Nestor notabilis | reverse complement strand
GGGCCCGGGCCTTGAGGGGTACGCAGAGCTGCGCCTTCCCCGCGCTTTGCCTTGGTATAACAACTGTCACAGCTGGGGCTGGCCTTGCTTCTTCATAAAACGACCCTTCCATGGGGCCGTGCCTCAGTTTCCCCAGTGTGAAAGAGCTGGGAATAACCTGCTTCATGCAGAGCTGATGCGCAGAGTCTGCCGCCACTGCCTTGCACAGCTAAGCGGAGGTAGACAGGGCTTAAGATTAATAAAGACAATAAGTTCTTCAGAAGTATTTTTGCCATTGCACACAGTGGTGGAATCTAGTGCTTTTAAATTCAAAGCTACAGTTACTGCTATACAGGCATCGCACGTGAAAAGGGCTGACTGCACTCCAAAATAGTTAGATACTGTTCTGAAACTTAAACTTGCAATGCTCAGCACAGACAATATACCCCCTTGTTGTACCTGACACGTGTCAGAATAAACCGCGCTGACTGGTCGAGACTGCTCAGCTTCAGAAAAATAAGTCAAATCTGAGCTCTGGCTAGACTGCCTTGATTTTAGTAGTATCGTGAAGAATGGGAGCTGCATGGGTAATATCAGACAGTTACAAATGTGAAAGTTACCTGAATTACCCAAGCCAGGCAACACCGGTACACAACTCTGAAGTCGTAATTGCATTTGAACCATTAGACTGCATTGCAGTTTGCCTTGGGATGGTTAGTTACTTTTGTTAGTGGTGAGACAGCCTGAGCTCAGCTCTGATATTTGAACACAAAAGGAGACTTCAGACAAGAAAGAAAATTCTTCAAACCCTTACATTTCAGCACAGCTCAAGACAAGAATGTCTTAAAATAAAGCATTTCTGGAAGGTTTGACATACTGAAACGAGCCTTAGTGGCCAGATTTGGACAGTCTCAGTTTTTGTCTTTCTGGTGATATGAAGAGATTTTTCCCCAAAGTCTGTTACATTTTGGGGCATGAAAGGGAAGGATATGGGGAGGGAGGAAGAATATAATCCCTTGATGCTGGAAGCCGAAGTCAGGCTGTAATCACAAGTCCCTTAATTACCAAGAGTAAGTCTGGCAAAGCATCAGATCCAGATCTGGAGGATCAGCCTCCTATTGTGACATCATAACACTCCAGAGAAAGTGGTAGAACAGAGAATCAAGGCTTTGAAGCCTCAATTTGAACCATGTTACAATACAACTCCTAGTGCCAGGGGAACTTAGCTTCCATTGTGGTCCTTTGTAATTTGGATCAATACAAATGATAATAAATAAAATGCCAATTTGTATTCTCCCTTAATAAATAAAACTCAAACATATTGGAACACATCAATCAAACTATTTGTAAATACCTTTTAAAAAACATTCTCTTCAGGATGGTCTAGTTTTCTAATTTCATTGACTTTTTGTAATAGACTTTTCCTAAGTATTCATTATCAGAATTTATAATTTTATTTAAACTGCTAAATGTATTTTTTCTCCAAGTTTCTTCCATTGTATTTTAATGGTACTTACATGTAATTATACTTTAAGCAATTATTTTGTATTTTCTTTTTTCTTTTTTTTTTTTTTACTTGGTGTGTTAAGAGAACAAAATCATACTCTTCTCTCTTGGTGTTGCTCAACTGCTGTGACATTTTCCCCACGATTTTTGAGTACTGTTGATAGTTTCAAGCCAGTTTGAAAGATGGGAAAAAATATAAGAGAGATGTGAAGCTTTTCAAAGTTTAATCACGATTTCTGGCTGGATGAATAGAAGAGACTCAAATGATCGCTCACTATAAGTTAAGGATGAGATGTCAGCCCATATAACTTCTGAGCAGCTGCCAATGACTGTCTATGTGCTAACTGTCCAGGCAGTGAAAAAGTACTGATAGCTAAAACTCATGTTGTCTCTTGCCAGATCAGGGGGTTTGGGGACATTGTGGGGAAAAGGAAATAGAGGAGACATGGGCAGGTGCGGAGAAGATAGTGGAAGGTGGAAACGGGAGGTAATGCAAGAATGTTAGGAGAGGACTGGAGCATGGTGGAAAAGCACTGAGAGGTGGGGAACGGATTGTGGAGGAGGAGGTGCTGAAAGGGGTGAGCTGGGAGGCGTTAGTCTGCAGAATGTTGGTGTGGTAATCCTAAATCTGAAAAACACTTTGGAGCAATTCTTTACTTCTCTGAGAGTATCACGGGGTGATAAGGTGAATTCTGCAGTAGGACAGTAGGACAATAAATTTTCACTTCCTACCCTGAGACACTTGATTTTATAAATGACACTTTTTCCATCATGAGAGAAATTGGTCCTTGATCTAGAAATTGAAAAAAAATATTTTGTGAGGGAGGTGACAGGTGGTTCAGTTCTTATTAGATGATTTTGTAAGATTTACATCACTCATCCCACATGATATATTTTGGTTTGGTTTTTTGGGTTGTGTTTTGTTTTTTTTTTTTGGTTGGTTGGTTTTTCTGGTGGTTTGGGTTTTTTTTGTGTTATTTTTTTTCCAAAGAGGCTTCTCAACAGCTTCTGTTTAGATGTCATCCCTGCCAATGTGCTCCTTGCAGAGCCTCAGTGAATTCAGTCAATTTCATGAGAAGCTCATCTCTAGTGGTCAAAGATCAAGACAGGTATGTAGTTCCTTTCTGAATGTCAGCCAGGGCGAAGCATGGGGGGTTAAGAACAGTCACGTAGAAGGAAACAATTATGTGGCAAAATTGCAGCAGATAAGTACATAATTAAAAATCTTTTTCTAGAAAAAAAATCACTAGGATCGAGGAAGTAAATTAAAGATACCTGTAAGTGAAGATACAGTTTAACACAAACAGGTTTTGGTTTTAAAAAAAAAAGTTTTGAATTGGTTGACGCTGAAGGGAGGTGGGAGTAAGTTTGAGTATGCAGTTGAAATCAGAAATATCATTATACTGGGTGACTAGATAAAACTAGCTCCAGGTGTCATTTATAGTACACGTACATTTTTCAATTCTAATGTTTTGTATCCCATGTTTGAGAGGGCTTACAAGTTGCAGCGTTTCAATTTTAAGAAGCCTGTCAAAATGACACAAGGACACTGATCATAGAACAAATAAATCTCCTTGTGTAAATTTTTCGAAGTGAGAGAAGAGGTACATTTTTCTTTTCATTGTCTAAGTCTCTTAAATGCCTGTACTTAATCAGATGGGATCTCCCTCTGGAGCTCTTCAAAGACATCAGTGTCTTTCCTCTGACTGTATAAGGAATTTATGTGCTTCATTTGACAGACTGCTTTCTCTATAATGTGGAAACTGGATATGTTCCCTAACACCCAGATCCAGATAATATTCTGCTGATGTTTTAACTCCATGTTGAGGCAAGACCTGGTGTGCACCATCTCTACTCCCACTCCCTCTTGTCTTCCTCCCACATCCCTAGTTTGTCTGGGAAGAAGATTAAGCTATGAGAGCAGCCAGCCTTCTCCACCAGGCCTAGTGCATGATCAGGAACCACAGATATTTAAATATTTATATTTTAGATGAAAATTAATTGCCGTAATTATAGAGATCAGATTTCACTTCTCCCTCCCTGATAAAACCGGCAACAGCTTTCAACCTGGAGAAGTGCATAGTCTTGTAGACATAGTTTTGAACAAGCCACAGGATCTACCAGTGGCATTTACTGCAAGTCACCTCTCTATGTTCTTTTTTTTTCCACCACCCTTTGTTTGGTAAACTGGGATATATGTTCCTGCTACCTGCCTGTGCTAAAAGCTGGAGTATCATGTGTGCTGTTATAATAATCTGTTGTAGTTTATGCTCTCTCTTTTTTCTCTAAATGGCAAAATACCCGTGACAAATGTACAGACTAAGAAGCTGAAGGAGATAAGTGGAGTTTAAATGCTGAATTTAAGATCCTAACCTAATGCACAAGAACAGTCATCTGTCTGTGCACGCATACGTTCTTATATCCTTTCCTAATTTATGTAGTATGTGGTTTGTCTTACATTTTTAAGTTAATGCTAATTACCTACTTAAAGTTTTCAGAATTCTAACTACATTTCTTCTTTCAGAGATCAGAAACAGACACAAATACTGTATGTGATCAATAAAACTTCTAGAAACTTAACAATTCATGACATTTGTAACCATTAATGGTATTTATAAACAACTGAAGCCCTGTCTTGCTAGAATTAAAAAACACTTACAGTGAAGTATGTGGAAATGTTGTATTATTACTGCATAATAATTGACTTGTGCATTTTGCTCCCCTTGGACATCTTTATGAAGATTGTTTTTTATGGCTTTTTTAAGCATTAACAGAAACAGAATAGTGATTATAGATTTTAGCATGTCCTTTTTACTTTGGGAAAAAGATAACTCCATTGTCAAAGTCAACCATATTGATTCAGTAAAACATACCTGTTTGATCTCAATTTAGAAGAAAAGTTGCTTTGATAAAGCAGCCTTAGGCATCATTCTTGGAGGAAAAGAATAATTTCTGTATTCCCAGAGCATGTAAACACATTGCTTATACCATATAAATATTTTTGTATAACACAAAGGTTGGAAAACATGGCTGGCCTAGAGCTCAGAAAAGTCTCTAAGAGTATAATTGTCACTAAATAGCAACGACTAATGTTACTAGAACCTTAAGGTTCAGGCATGTTGCCTATTCCTTGCTTCAGACATCCTGTGCTGGAATGAGAGGTGTTGAGAGAAGTCTCTAAGAGTATAATTGTCACTAAATAGCAACGACTAATGTTACTAGAACCTTAAGGTTCAGGCATGTTGCCTATTCCTTGCTTCAGACATCCTGTGCTGGAATGAGAGGTGTTGAGAGAGAGGAGTGATCTGCAGCAGCTACTTCTATAAACCTACAGGAGTTTTGCAAAATCTTCAAGACACAGATGCACTAAAGGTGTTCTGAGGCAGGCGAAGCTGTAAGCATGAGCCTATCCCAGGGTTTCACCATGCAGAGGCTTAGCCTAACAGTTACTGACTTCCAGTTCTAACATGCATTATATTTTGAGTACTTCAGTGTTATTTGCACTTGGGGGGCTCTTTGTGAAGTACCATAACTGAAAGCATTTGCAAATTCTGTTTACCTGTGTTCAGGTATTCGATAAGCTTTATTTATACCTAGAAAAGTAAGGGTTATTAAAAAGAATGGCAAAACATTATTATTTCTACTTACTAAGAGAATTGTAAGAAAAAGAAAAAAAAAAAAAACCAACCCTGCTGGGGGATGATTATCAGCAGTAGTATTTTCTATTCACAAATACTTCAGTTCCATGTGATATGAAATATTTTAGCAAAAACACCATCAACCACAAAAATCCAAATAAAAAGATCTGTTGACATAACTCTGGCAAATAACTGAAAACAAACTATTCCTAACCTTATTCAAGGTGGGTAGGATTTCAATTAGTTCCTCCAATTATGTACTTCAAACAAGGTTTAAAAAGTGTATTTTGAAATGCAAGACACTTAACAGTAGCAATAATAAGCAAAAACTTCCTAGCAAAATGCAGTATTATATAAAACTGCAAGATTTGCAGGTTTAAGAGGCATATCTAGATACCCTTGTGGAAAAGGCTTTAAGTGCTGCATTAGCACTTGGGCTGCATCCAAACATTCCAGGAGAAAATTTGGAAGTATCATAGTTTGTATTTTAATAGTTTGTCTTAACCACGTGAGGATGTTAAGACAGTGACAAGCTCTCCCAGTGGTTCTCCAATCCTGCTCACCTCTGTCTAGTCCTGTTGTGATATTGGCACCATTTTTAAAGAAACAAAAACAGAAAACCCAAACAACAAAAGAAACGGACTAGAGCACACTTAATGAGTGAGAATGTGCATGAACTGATTAATATATAGTTTAGCCCTCCTGGGGAAAAAAAAAAAAAACACCAAACCCTGAATAGACAATGTAGAAACCAGCTTAATTGGAAACCACCTAATATATGATTGAATATAAAATTTAAAATGCCAAAGTGATAGCAACTTCATTTGGAATCTAAGTGATGAGTTTATTTTCTTTTAATTTAATTGATATTTGTCAATTAATCAAATTTGAATTGCTTTTCAAAGACAGCTTCATTTTGACAAGCTTCCTCTGGGGAAAATACCTTTACCTGCCAGTTAAGCTATACGAACTTCTCAGTAGCCCACCTAGCAAGCTGCTGCAGGCTCCTGACATATCACACCCAGGCTAAGGAATCATTCACTGTCATGGAGACTTCTGAATTTTTGGGGAGTTTTTTCTGAGCCAGAGTAACCCCAAATTTAAAAATAACTACTTTTACCTTTGCAAAACTGAATGCTTTTATCTGCCACACTACCTAGAAGGTTTGGGGTTCTTTTGTTTTATACTGCCAATTTTAAATTGGATGCATAAACTAAATTTTTGTTCTTAATTTTGTCCAGTTTTCAACCTCATACTTTTGTGCTCTTTCACATTCATTTTAATTTGCATTGGAATTAAATGTTGTGTGTCCTGAGCTGCTTGTGTGACCACTCCTTAGCATTTGCACACAATTTCCAAATAAGAAAAGAACACACACCAAGAAGGTCTAGTCTTTTTTTAGCTTAAATATCTTCAATGCAACTTAAACCCACCTTCTTAAGAACTTTATATAAAACTGGAAACATTGCGCACAAGAGAAGGTGATCTGAGATAAGAACTGTGAACGTATACATTCCAACTTACAGCAATTCTTACTATTCTGCTGTTATTTATGGTAAATTCTTTTATTTAAAGAATTTATTGTTTGTATTCATAGTAAATTCTTGCACTTAAAGTAGTTTATATGAGAACACTGAAGTGGCTATTTTAGAGTTTGCTGTCTGTCATTCACATGCAACATACATGCTTTGTCATGTCTGAAAAGTTTTGTTTCAAAAGCATTTTCTGAACCTGTTTAATGCACTTTTGCCTTTATTTCAGAAAGAACTGAGTTTGCCCCTGCTTGCTTGGAATACTGGGGGTTTCCCACTGAGGCTTTTGAAACCTGTTTCCCTCCTTTAGCATTCCTTTATTTATTTATTTATTTTATTTACCTTTGTGGCATTGTATGTCCCACAACATAAGACTAAAACTGTTAAGTCCTTACAAGGCTTGGACAGATCAAGATAGCA
This sequence comes from Nestor notabilis, assembly GCF_000696875.1. NCBI lineage: Eukaryota > Metazoa > Chordata > Aves > Psittaciformes > Psittacidae > Nestor > Nestor notabilis. The sequence continues at coordinate 92,720 of NW_009929779.1, read as the reverse complement.
GGTGATCTGCATTATACAAAACAGAAAATGGAGGGCTATCATAATAGCATTCTTGCATAAGAGATACATGGTAGTATTGCAACGTTCATTAAAAAAAAAAACAAAACCGAGTTTGTGAAATATTTTTGTCTTCCAGAGGTAATCTTTTTTAGCTTAATCATCTTCCATCTCCCAAACATGATCTTTTTCCATGTGTCTACAGTTACAGAATCATAGAATCATAGAATGGTTAGAGTTGGAAAGGACCTTAAGATCATCTAGTTCCAACCACCTGCTATGGGCAGGGATGCCTCACATTAGACCATGTTGCCCAAGACTCTGTCCAATGTGGCCTTGAACACTGCCAGGGATGGAGTAATATCTTTGTAGTAAGATAACTTTGATAATAACACAAATAAAAGTACAGCTTTAGGGAAATTCAGAGTCTAGACCCTTAGTTGCACAAAAACTGGATGCTCTGCTTTCTCTCAGTACAAGCACCAACCTTGGTCAGGCACTTTTGGTTGATGTATGATGTACCTATTATAGAATGAAATACATACAAGTTTCAGTGTTGTTCCTTTGCAGGCTTAGCAGCTTTTTTGACATTTTAATTTAAGGAAATCAGTCCTCAGACTAACTGCAAAGGCTTTTGCTACAGGGCAAAATCATCATTACATAGCTACTGAAATTTCACCATTATACTGTTTGAATAGGAACAGTAAATACTAACTGCAAATCTTACAGGGGGTTATATACCATATCACTGACTACTTTATCACAAAGATGAGATTAAGGCCAGACAACATTTCTTTAATGCACAGTATAAATAAGCTGTTAAGGTTTTGACACTAACAATTACCTATTCTGGACCAGATTTTTGAAACATTGGATTGAAAGTCTAAATTCCAGAGACTCCAGTAAAACAATCCAAAAGTCTGGTGAGATTTTACTGAAGTTGATTTCTGGAAGGAAAATGTTTCAAATACAGGGGCTGGCCTCAATGTCCTGTTCATTTTATTTCTGGACAACTCCCAGCTGATTCAGAGGAGATTTCCCTTTGCTGCACTGCAAAAGTCTTAGCTCTGAGATAATTCAAAACTTGGCAAGACTTTTAGTTTGGACAAAAACTTGGCAAGACTTTTAGTTTGGACAAAAACTTGGATAGGTAAGAGCAGTCTATTTCCATTTTTATTAGAATTTAAAATACTCCATAGTTGAAGTGATTGTTAAGAATTAAGTCTTCAGGGTGATGACATTCTCTCCTATGGCAAATAACCACACAAGAATGTCATAAAATGAAATCTCAGATACATGATCCTAAAATTTCTATGAAGTTTGCTATGTTTTAAAAATGTTTTTACGTTTTTCTGAATTTGTTTCAAGCATGGAACTCAGTGTTAGCACAGATCTTTGGTTATATAATAACCGGTGATCCTAGGTCCCTGGCTATGTAAAAATGTGGTAGTCTGTGGTCCTATAGTACTACCAAGGAAATATGTCCATTATGATATCAAGCTAACTACATTTTATTGCAATTTCACACAAAGAAAGACAGAAGGATTCTAGGTATATCACTAGATTCTGATTTTATTAACTGGGCATGAGTTACCTGTATGTCTTACAGGAAGTGCCACAAAATTTCAAGAAACCATGAGGAAACTTGTAACTAATTTTTCTTATTCCCACTCAAGAACTTCGACATATTATGAAATATAATTTTCAACTTTGCAAGGTTGTTTGTTCATAACATTCTGGGGTTTATGGTTTGGGGTTTTTTGTTGTTTGTTTTTTGTGGTTTTTTGCTATACTGCAGTTCAGTTGCTGGACTTGAAAAACATACCAAATCCTCCCTTATCAGCCAAACAAGCTTGAAAATGCAACCCAGCCTGGTCCCCTCATCTTTTGCGCAACATTTCAGTCTCACAAGTTGTTCTGCTTACTGCCCATCCCACAGTTTATCCAGAACCTTCATCTGCACCTTGAAAGAATATCTTGATTTCAATGATAAACAGATTAACAGATTTCTACATGTTTCTGCTGGTTCCCTCTACCTAAGACCCAGTCTGTAATTCTTGCAGGTGCCTTGTTCCTGTGCTCTGACAGAGGAATGTGGTTCATCAGAGCCTTGACTTGGGGCTTTTTTTTCTGTTGACTTTTGCACTGCTTCTGTAGAGATATGTGAAACACTTGAATGGTCTTACATTGCACAGGTTCCAGATATTTTCAAATATTTGTAAGTAAGAATCTTGATACACTTCTTATATGGGCTTAATGCAACCATAAAAGTAAATTTTTGTTTATGTTTTCTGGCAAGAGCAATAGTAATGTTGGTGTTTCCTGATGTGGCCATGTGATTCTGAAGTATTCAAATGCACAACAAATAAAGGAGCCAATACCTGAAAAAATCATAATCCAAGTCACACAGGATGAATACTCTCCCATTTTAGTATAATACACCACTTGTGTTAACTATTTATTCTCCTGAAACTATAGATAATACTTACGAACAGGCTAAACCAGGAGTTCCCAAAATTTTGTTCATGGGGCCTCTTAACACATTCGTGTGGGACAAAAATGAGGCTGGACAATATGATTCAGTAGCAGCACAGTATCTTCTCAGTTGGATAGCTACAGCTAGGATGGGCAGCATAAAAACTTTGTCAGACATGAATGGCAAACAGTCGCACTTTGGAAACTGATAGCCTAAAGATCTTTCATAATATTATGAAAACTACTTAAGGGCCAAAGTTGTACATGTTAACTTGAACAGCTCGAGCGTTTCACACTGTGCAATGCAATGTAACTCAATAATCTCACCTTCTGTAACTTCATATTACCTAATTCAACAGCAAGCTGAAAGGTACTTTGTAAATTTTCTGGAGGTGTTTGAAAGTCAAGGTGAGTTGTCTTTTTGACTAATTATCTGATTTTCTTCATTAGTTTGTCAAAAATTTTAACTTTCACACAATCTCACTATATAGGTAATAAATAGCAAGTAAGTACACTATATGATATACATTTTTGGAGAGTGATGGTATTCTGCACCACATATTACTTCAAACTCTATGAAGGGTCAACTGCAAAAAAGCCCTCTGAATTTTCTGAGTTCTAGTCCTCCTGTCACATGGAGGTTTGTCAGCTTTGCTTTTGAAAAAGGATGGATTTTGTCCCCTTGTATTACAACTTTTCTTCGGGAGTCCCAATCTGGGACTGCTGAAAATAGTTCACAGGACATTTTTTACAAAACCAGAGTGCATGTGTTTTCTCTGATCTCAACCCAGCAGCCATTGATACCTGCTGAAGATAATCTTGTGATGTGAAAGACAGGTTTCTACTGACAGCAAGAAAGAGCAACTTTTCTGGGAGAGTATACTTCTTTTTTTTTGGTAACTCTCTAATGAACAATTAACCATGCGTGTTTATTAAAACATGCAAGCAGCATGCAAGTACACTGAAGGGATAAAGGACAGTCATTTTGATATTATCTACATGTTTTTCTACATGATTGCAATATACCAATTTTCTTTAATATGATCTTTCAGCATATCTTTAAGTTACTATTCCTGTTACAACTTAACTGTTATTTTCCAAAGTTCCTATAATTTCACAGTAATGCAGCTGATTTCCACTGAAGTAAGAAGTAAATTTGTACAACTCACTCCGTTCACAGTAAGTAGGACACAACAGGTAAGAGGAAAACGTACTCTATACAAAAAACGCTATGTTCATCATTAGTCCCTCAGATTTGTGAAATTAATATTCTTTCTTTTAACCTAATAACTAAAGTCCCTAAGCCAGCATTATCTGACTTTATTATTAAAAACTGATTGTAGTTATTTACTGACTAATAATAATGCATCATAGCTAAAGTAATCATCAGTTCTCCAACTCATTTTCCAAGCAGGCAGGAAACAAGCATAAACACCAGAAACTTTGCAAAGTTCAACTCACAGTGTCTTCACCTGTGAGCTCTAGAGAATATGCAATTTTAATACAGAAAGTGCAAACCTCACAGAGACATAAAAGAAATTAGGATGTACAAAGCTCAGTGCATCACTCCTGTCTCAGACAAGTAATTTCCCATTTTCCTCCCTTTAACTTCCTACTCTGTAGATATTGTTATTTCAGCACTTAGCTTTCCTACCTGGATAGATATCCCATGTCTGCAGAAGATGAACAAAAAGAGATAATAATAACTGTATTATTCCTCATGAAGAAGTCATGACAAATTTGCAACCCTTCTCCTCCTCTAGTTTTAGAGTCTCAGTTTCATAAGGCAAAGAGAAGTAAAAACTTCCAAAGTATGGAAAGAATGAGAGAAGGAATTTGTGCTTCACTCTAATGTGTTCTTTACTAGTTTTTGCTCTTGTACAACTGAATTACAGAAGAAACTGTTGCAAGGCAATTTTCAGATAGCTTAAATTCCACCTATGTTCCAGTGCCTCATTAACGAAAACAGTAAAGTACCTCTCGGAAAAGTGCTTCAGAGTGGCTAAGCCAGGCACTGAGCAGGAATACAAGAGGTACAAGGATTTAGCAGAGTTTAAGCTATTCAAGCGTAAGGGCAAGAAGCGTATTTTGGCAGGCCCAGTTACTGATCACAGTCGTTGGCTTGACTGCTGCTCTGTTTTGATCATGTAAATTGAATGCACTCAATCTAATCTAAATAAAGAAAATTCATTGTCAAAACCTTAAAAATTTCTGATTCCTTTTTCACTGGGTATGATGACTTGATTAAGATATTTACAAGCCACACAGAAGAATACATACCTTTTAAGGAATCATAATTAACTTCAAAGACTATGGTTTTGAATAAATTTTTGTGCATTTATCTCCTCCTGCATGTCTTGTCTATATATCTTGTCTTGCTCCTTTTGTGAACTTCTGGTGCTTGTGAAAAGAAGAATGAAAACACGAGCCAGAAGCAGACAAAATGTAGGACATATGCTATGGAAACTTCTGTATTACATCTCAGCAAGTTATTCCAGCCTGAATCTGGACTCTTATGATCTAAGCTGATACAATGATTATTAAACTTGTCACTTAGTAATGATTGTGTAATAAGGATGAAATTTACCTAACTGTAGTACAAGGGTGGAACAAAGAAATTAATGAAAATAAGTGAATAATCAAGGAAAAAGAAAGCGGAAAGCCAGATCATCCATCTTCCTGCCAGTAAAAGACTGTTTTCTGTAACCATTTCCAGAGTTCAGCTGCCTGAGCTTTAAATGTCAAAAGCTTTCACAAATCTCCTTTAGAACACTACAGTTTTACTTCAAACAAAGATTTACTCATGGTGAAAGGAGATGGCACAGCTACCCCATTAACACTACCCAGTGCTGTACACAGAGACAGTGTCTCCTGACACTGTACAGGCCACTCCCATGACTGTGCAGCCTCCTCCAAAAGTGTTTGAGTTTACGGTCTGAAGGCCAAATCCCCACAAAGATAGTCATTGTGGATACTACCTTAATTACCTAAATTATCTCTTTGGGTCATCTTGTCTCCATTACTCCTAGGGAGTGGTATCTCACTCTTTGACCCAGCTGAACAAGGTAATACTCACCGCAAATATTAGACCATCAGCACTGTGCTTTAAACTAACAAGCAGGTTTGGTTTAGCTCATCAAAGTGTGTCCAAAAAGGCATGATGTAAATACGTGTACAACTCAAGCCCTGGAAAGGTCTCCCAGGCTCCTGTGTAAGGAAGGGCTAGAAGATTTGGTGCTCTGGAGCCTGACACACAGTGCACCATCTTACACAGCAGAGATAGAGTGCACGGGAAGACAGTATGGATGGAGGCTCACTCGTGGATTCCTCCTTAAGTAAGAAGGACTCTTGTTTCTTTAAGAAAGTTATTTTTCTAGAATTCTCCTGGAAGTTACACCTATATGCAACACTTGCCAGCAGTTAATTCTTAAACCTTTCCAAATACGTTTTAGAAAGCAGTGATTGTGTTCCATCAAGCAGCAGCTCTGAAAAGAGGACTCATTTGGAGAGTCCTGAAAGTCAAGTGGGGAGAGATACCCAATATGTGGTCCTAGAACAGACACCAAAAGGCTGCAGAGGGGTTGCTGGAGCACCTAGCGTGTCCTGATGGTTAGCTCTAAGCAGTTTCTTTCCAGCACATGGGCTTCCTGGCTTGCCCTCTTCTCTGTCTAATACAGCAGAGGAAGCTGTGACAACTCACTTCATTGCCCTAAATAGTATCAAGGACAGAAGCCCTTTTGGCTGTGACAATAGCTAATATGGGATCCCCAAAGAGATGCTTTGAAACTGTCCCAGGGAGGTTTTCCAGTTTGCTGTCATGTTGGTAAGGATATGCTTACCCCTTTGCAGCAGCTTCTATGATTCTGGATTCTATACCATCACTGAGGTGAGGGAAGATCCATGACAGCTGACTTTGTCAAGGGTATGATTTCATAATAGTTCCTTTTGCCTAGTGTCTGCCAAATATCTTCCATTTCTTCCTTGTCTGAAATGCTACTCCTGGAAGTAACATACTGTTTTGAGACTATGTAAGCATAGGATTAAGATTACTGATGTAAAGTTGCATAGTAGCTCCTGGTTAAATACGGTTATCAGCTACATTCTGCTCAGTACGGTTAGCAGAAATGGCAGAGAGAAATGTTATGTTTCAGAAGCTATTCTAAATAATTTATTGCCACTGCATACTGAGCTGGATGCATGCACAAAGAGACTATGTTGTTTAATATGAAGACTTGAAGTAAAAAAAGCAGGGAGAATGGCTCGACATACTACTTCAGAGTTGCTGAGAATACCTCTGAACAGAATGAATCAGACAATCAAAATCATAGAATCATTTAGGTTGGACAAGACCCTTACGATTGAGTCCAGCTGTTAACTTAACACTGCCAAGTCCACCACTAAACCATGTCCCTAAGCACCACATCTACACGTCTTTCTAATTCCTCCAGGGGTGTTTTAGCAATGATGTTACCTAGATCGCCATCCCAAAAAGAAAAATGTGAACAATATTTCAGACGTGTATACAGGCTGGTTTTTAAATCTTCAAACTTTTGGTTCCCAGTTGAAATAAATCTTATTTTTAATTTAAGAACTCTTTTGGGGCATTAAACATACCACTGATTACAGACTCCTAACAAGGAAAAAAAGGTTGCCCAATTTAGATTTTATGAGAAAGCACAGGAAATACATATGGGACTGGTCTAAGGGTGGAAACTCAGGGGCCATACTGAATGCATAAATTGAATAGAAGTAAAATTTATCTTGTACCACTTAGAACAGGCAGTTGCTGTATGCCTTTGGAACACGAGAAAGAGCTTTTGTTTTAATGGGCACCATTGCATGAATTGTTTTCAGCAGAGTTTCTTCCACTTGTGACAAACTTGGCAGCATATACAAGTTGTATTTTTTCCATTTTCCTTCTACTTGTTTACTGTTCAATGTACTTGGGAGTTTTGTCTCTGCTTATACGTTAGAATGAAATGACGAGTTCAACAATTACCACTTAAATTTATGTAACAGCTATTTAGGAGATGACTTGGACACTGGCTTTGCTCATGACTGCTTGCAACAGCCAGTGTTCCGCAGCTTGGAGAAGGTGACAGCCTTTCCTTCTTTCTATACACAGAATAGGAGATGTGCAGTCAGTAACAAGTACATTTACGTAGGAATGCCCCATGCAGAGTAGATCTTAATCACTATTTCACTGTGAACTCTAGTAGCAGAGATTTAGCTAGGATCTCAGTCAGGGTGTGATGGTCTGTATCTGTATGGCTGAGGTAATCTGTTTGTTCTACTATTTTTACATCTAAGGCTTAGCAGTAATGGTTGCTTTTGACAGCATTTTTAGACCATACTGTCTTTATTTATTTGGTTTCTTTCCACTAGAAACACATTTTTCCATGGCCCCATTTCTAAATAATAGAAATAAGTAACTTGACGATGACATACATTTGCTTCAACCAGTGTCATGGGGGGAGTTTCAGCCTCAATAGTAATGCATGACTGCTGCTAAAATTTGAGAGACAAGATAATCCTTTTTTTTTTAAATTCTTGGAGGCTTTCCTAGAATGATACATACTTATTTACATAGGAAAAAAAATCAAACCCAGGACTGCATCATTGCATCTGTACCGTTTTTGAAATGTTTTGACACATTCACCAAGATTTACTAGGTAATTTCACATGCTTGTCTGGCAATTTATAATCCATTATTTTGCACTTACAAGCTGCATCCTTGAGTTTATTTTGTGGCATAGACATAAAGTAAACTAAATGACAACAGCCCCTGCCCTCTCACTTTTATCTATGGGAACGACCTTCAGTAAACGGAATCCAAGGGACGTTGCACATGCATTTTGATATATATTTATATTAATGGGAATGTTTCTGAGTAAATGAGGAAGCAAGACTTGGCTTAGAGTAGGGTGACAATGCAATTATTTAATAAACCATTGTCACAATAATCTCTCAGGGTCAGTGTTGCATCAAAAGGTGCACTGTTTTGAAACCATCTTTGGGCCTTGGTTTTATAATGTTAGCTGCTGAGAAAAAAAAATCAAGAAACTGGCTTTTTTTCTCAGTAGGCTGGTGTGCTTCTGCAGTAAACTTAGGATATGTACAAAATGCAGCACAAAACCTCCACTCAGTTAAGGGCAGAATTAGTCCCTCCAAATCGGAAATAGATTAGCATTGAAGGAGAGAAGTAATTAAGTATTGTGTACCATAATTTTGATGTTAATGTGGATATTATAGACCAAATTCTTTCATTTCTTTCATCAGTGAAGCAACTATGTTATAAGCACTAGAAGTAAAAGAACTGTAAATAGAGAAAAATAAAACACACCGGGTAAAAGATATGGGATCCACCCTGATTTTCAAGGCATAGAGGAGATTTACATGGAAAATAACTTTTAAAAGCTGGAGGAGGAGAAGAGAGAGAGGAAGGAAAGGTATGCCTGACCTGTAGTTTAAAATTGATTTCTGCTGCAAGGTCAGGAACGTTGGAATTTTAAGAGTTTGTTTTGCCCACTATTTGGAGTCACTTCATATTTTTGTACCAGAGCTGAACTTCTCCAATGATAAACATGTTTAGCTCCAGGCATTTGGTTTGTCACCAGGTGGGAGCAGGGGGAAAGCCTTGCTTATTCTCCAGACTAGAGAGAGCTCACTTGGAGAGCTGCTGCTCCTCCAATTCCAAAAACATAGCTAATATACTCAACCCTTTTTTTTCTGGAAAGGTTATAGTTGGATGATTCTTAATACAGAGTGGTTTTAATTTTTTCTTAAATCTTCTTATGTTTTCATTTTGGACGTTGGTCTATAGAGCATCATGAGGTGTACCAGCATGGATACAAAAAAATCTGTTTATTTTACTTTTTACTTATAGACCATATTGTAGCCTGTCCTCCATATTGTTTTGATGAAATAAGAATAGAGAAAAAAGTATATAGTAGAAGCAGTGCTGTGGGTTAGGTTGTGCAGTGCTACAGTGCCACTATGCTTAATCTGAGCTTTATCCCTTTGGAACAGTCCATAAACTCAGGGAATAAATGCTGTACATGGCATGACATATGACCTAGAAGCATGGGAAACTGAGCCAATGTTCTCATTTTAAAAAGGGAAAACAGAAAACCAAAGTTTGAAGTTCAGGCTAATATAAGAATTGCCAACCTGAAGTAATAGATCTATGCAATAAAAAGCCTAGTATATTTTTACCATAGGTTTTTATCCTTAATTATGTAATTCATGTTAATTACCACCGTGTAACAATTTGCACAACTCCTCCTCTTCTAACTAACCTTAAGTTATACCACTTAGTTGAAACACTTGAAACAAAAGAGTAGCTTGTATTACCTCCAGCTCCATGTGGTTTTCTTCCTTGTCATGGTCTTTCAATTCCTTTTCAGAATGATCATCAGAGTCTTCTAAATGACAGATGTGTGGATCCTTGGTAACCTCATGTTTAGCTTGCTTTCTTTGAGAAACATTCTTTCCATGAAGACCATTGAAAAACTCCTCATACAGTGGCAGTTCTGTAAACACACCATCACGTCTACCACCTGCTTCCTCCTCTCCAGATGAAAAATCACCTGCTTCTCCCGCCTCACAAATATGGAGTTTATTGTTAGCTTCATGTGGTAAAAATTCAAAATCAGAAAATGCAATAGCACTTGGTTTGTGTTTTATGACTCTGATCTCATGACTCCTTTCTGGTTTCTTGTCTGAATTTTTTTCTGTAAGGACTGGCCATTCTGTGTGCAAGGGAAGGTGTAAAGGATCTTCCTTTGGCTTGTGCCCTGCAGAATGGAGTAATTCTTCACAAAGGTGCTTTGTCTCAGACTGATTGGTGGCACAGACACACGCTGCAGCCGTGCCAGGTTGCAAGGATGTCTCACTGAGATCTAACAAGGATGACGCAGACAGCAAACTCAAGTCAGGTTCCAGTAAAACATTCTGATATTCAGATGGACTTGACTGTTTTTCTACATTTCTTTGGTATTCTTCATATTTTGCTTCCTTTGGAGTCCCCAGGCATTTGGCAGATGTAAGGTAAGGTGAGCCCTGTTCTTCTTCATAGATATTAGTTTCCATTCCAATGAGTTTCATCCATCAGAGATCAAAATGACTTCATTCTTGGTTTTCTTAAGACACATAACTCTGCATATGTAGCCAGGAAATCTCTTCTTATTTTTTCGAAACCATGATCACATGATTATTATGAATGCCTGCATTCTCATACAAAATATCTAAATCCTCACTGCTCCTGAAAAAAAAATAGAAAAATCAATGGTAACCTGCTTGCATTGGAATGCATCAGCAAAAGTAATCCTGAAACATGAAATTCGCGTATCAAATTTGCTTACAGGTCTCTTCAAAAATATGTGATGTATGCAGATTAAATGAACTTAAGATATGAGAACCTTGACTTGTTTACCTTAGAGACTAGGAAAAAACTGGCAAATGCATAAATGGTTTTTAAATATTGACTTTATGTGGATTATTGACACAAGGGTTCAGAATCATTCAAAGTGATGTTAGATATTGTTACCAAAACATGCCTCTGTTCGCTATATATTTATTGTCTGTTAAATCACCGAAAGCTACTAAGGTGTCATAGGGAAGAGCAAGGAACCAAAGTAATTGACAGAAAAGAAAGAAGATTTCAATATAGGTAGAATTTTCTGTCTCTCAGATTCTGTGAATTGCCAATGCAGTCCAGCATCTGTCTATTTCCAATAAATTTGCAAAGCAAAAGGAGTAGGCTAAAAATATCAGACAGCTTCAGTACTACATCAGAGTTGGCCATGTGTGGTTTAAATCAGTCTTAACTTCTGTGCTTACATCTAGGCTGTGCACCTCCAACACATGGGAAGAAGGGAGTGGCTCAGGAACCAATCCTGCATTACTGAATAGCTTACATTCACCCATACGTGCAATTTACTTCTTGTGACAGACTGAATGTTGATAGCATTTATTTTAGTGATTGTTTCAGTACTCCATCTGTGAGACAGCAAACCAGAACAGAAGCTTTTCAAAATAAAAAGAGAAGCTCAAGCCTTTGATGTATGTGGCAAACCTGACAGTGATGAGGGAGACATGTCAGAAGGCAGCACTGTGATTGTCAAAGTGGGAAGCAGCAACGTAAGATGTTGGCATGTGATGTGCCTCTCACTGCATGTGCCATTAACTGAAGAGTGCACAGCAGCTCGGTGTATTTTAGTGCCGGCTGGCTTTTATTTTAGTGTTACAGACATATACTGGCTAATAGAAAGAATACTGTTACACATACAGGAAATTTGGGTTTATTACCTTTGTAATTTGAACTGCAGCTATAAAAGGTGTGAGCATGCAGGTATACACTTTTAAGGTAGACCTCCTCTCAGCTATTGCTAGCTATGTAAAAGTCAGACTTTATTGTAAGCTGTCTAGCCTCCTGCTGGAGTTAGGGGAGAGAGAAAAATGCTTCCAGAAGGCAAATGCTCTCACTTCTCTTGGATACCTATTTTGACATGAGATGAGTCTCCCTCCTGGCATGAGTGCCTTATCCTAAACTATTGAGGATTCTAGACAAAAAATGTATACCAGTCACACAGCGTTTAGAAGAACAAATAAAGGCAAGAAGAATCTTAGCCCATATCTTTGTTACACAATAATAATAGATTACATAGTCTACATGTGAATAAGAAACCTACTTTAGAAGCCTTCATTTTCTCAGAAGCTTCAGGTTAGCAGAAGTGACTCCATTTTCAGAAGTGCTGAACACCTTTGCTTCTCCCTAATGTTATGTGGACTAATTGAGCACAACGTGTTTGGAAAAGAAAACACATTTCCACATTTGTAGGGAATGATTGAAGTAACTAACATTTCACATAGTATTTTATACATTGTCAGCCAGTGAAAAAGCCGCCTGCCGTTTCAGATGAGTATTATTACCTGCGCCTTGCTATGAGCCTTTGTTTTGCAGTCCCTGGCACCCAGTACCCTACAAGAAAGCATGCTGCTGGCACCCACACTCCCACCATGCAAAGCCAGATATAAGTGAGAAAGATTTGACTATTCTAGAAGACTCCCCAAAAGGCAGCAAAAGAGCTTTGGCCTGGCTTCCCACACCAGCATGGTTGCCATCAGGTGAGAAGATGGTTTGTGCTCACTAGCCATTGCTTCTGGTAGTTGGTTGCTCACATATGGGTAGCTCCGGCAGGAGCAGCAGTGCTCAGGTCTCCAGGTCTCCCCCACAGACTCTTTTTCAGCCTCTCCCTATCTATGTTCACAGGAACATCCTTGCTGTAACAAACCCAAAATACAACAAAAAGTGCTTGAGAAGAAGCAGAAATTTTTCAGTAGTCAAGCAGTCAAGTGTGAGATAAGTGAACTACATATTTTTTATTTTTAATATTTTGGATGATGCTTTAGACTCTAAAACACAGATTATCATCCCTGAAAAAAATTGTGGTTTTTGTTGTCTCTGGATATTCCTACCATCTAAAATCAGTACCCCACTTTTAAAATTTTGCTACATTCTGTCTCTCAAATGAGTTTTGGTTTTTACAGGATGTGGTGTAAAGCTGTAATTTTTGCAGTTTAATTACAAAAGGCATGAAAGAGTTTTTCTGTTTATTAAATTTGCTTACTCCATTAGACTGTTTTTTATTTTTCCTGGGATGAGACTGGAACAAACAAAGTATGTAAAAGCAGGCTGGTTTTGGGCAAGTATGGCAAGAAATCTTGAAGGGGAAGTGGTAAGAAGAGAGAGTGTGAGTTTATCCTTATTCATCTTGTGGAACATATCTCTTTACTCAGTCTAGTGGTGGTTGGGAAAAAAACCATACTCTTCTATAAAATATCGAATTCCATATTTTATAAAGACTTACTCATAGACATTTATAGCTCCTAAAAAATTTTTGGCAGAGCTGTAGATTTGGAAATCCTGCCCAGAGCAAAATGTGTAACTCAGAGAGGTCTGAACATTCAGAGCTAAATCTACATGTCATAAAAGGCTTGTAACACTGCCCTGCAAAATAATGTAATTCTCACCACAACTCTGGATGTATGCACTTACAAGTTCTGAAAAGTAATAATATTTCTGGAAAAGGTCTTTGAGGCTTTATAAATAGGGAAATTACTTTCATATGCATACATAATTCTAAATATTCTGTAGCATTAGCTCTACTTGTAGGTGGTAGTGTAGGCAAAGATATCAAATAATGAAAGTCTCTTGGGCATATATGTGTTTTTCCAACTAAGAAGGGAAATGTAGGTCTACCGCAGCTAACTACCTGTCCAACCAAAACTGACTCCAAAACAGCTTAAGTAAGAGCACAAAAAAAAGCAACACAGGATTGTTTTTTAAGCTAAAATGTGAAATGCATATCTGGGTGAGGCAACTTCTTCTTCTTACATATGAGTTTAAAACTTATGATGCCAATTTTATTCATTAAGGAAGGCTCCTTACAAATCAGCAATAAATTAATACATATTTGTGATACAGTTAGTGAAATGCTATGGAAGGAAAGTTCTCATATAGTCTGGCAGAAGAAAATGTGTATGTGCAGACTCACAAGTAAATATTTGTGTATCATGCCGTATTGGCTTGATTCCCCTTTGCCCAGACAACCAAAATTAGTATTAAAACTCACTGAGTTTTGCATAAAGATCACACAAAAAGCACATATTAGTCTTAACTATTAAACAGGAGGATTTTACAAACACTAATATTCATAGACTAATTTCTGTTTTCTTGAGTTGATACAAGGAGAATCATTCCCTGGGGCATATGATTATGCTTTATTTCATAGGGTTACAGCAAGTCACCTAAACTAACTTTTCAAACATTGCTTAAATTAGTGCATTTCCATACCCACAATGTATTTTGACATTAGAGAGTATATGAATGTGTGGAAATTCCCTATTTTAAATTCAATTTAAACTTGAACTGACATAGTAAACCATCAAATCAAGTCCTGATCTTGACTTGAACAGTACACCACTCATTTAAAATAACGAGTTTTTACCCCTTAGCCTCTAATGCATTTGTTTCCCTTTCACAATGACTTTGCTTAATATTTCCCCTTGACATAAAGATCTTCCCCTGAAAAACTAAGCAAAGAAGCCAAGAGAATGTGAGACACAAACTAAGAGCAAATTAGGAGACTAGGATTTTTTTTTTCCTGATGATAATTTTACCTGTTTTGCAAGGTAACCCCACATTTTTCAATTCAGTTAATTTCCGTAAGCGTTAACAACAGGAACTCAGTTAGTAGCCGAAATATCCTCCAAGTGTTGGGGCAGAACAGAAAAAGAAGTGAGCAGATCCTTAACAAAAGGCATTTCAGCTTGCTTGCTGCACAAGAACTCTGTCAACAGAAGTATGTGTGAGAATCCCTGGAGCGAAAACAGCCTTCTGCAAGCACTGGCCAAATTATTCACAGAAAAAGACAGAAAAAA